>NC_080645.1:7795000-7875000 GCF_027579445.1 Ammospiza nelsoni
ATAACTCCTGTCAGGTTTGGAGCTAAGAAGGACATAGTATGAAGGATACCATATTGGCAGTTTTATGAAATTCTCTCTGGTGGTGTTAGAAGAGGCATTCAGATTCAGCCAACTCTACTAAGGGGTGTTTCCCAAAGGAGGAAAGTTTTCTTTCTATAAAATTTCATATATTCATACACACACACAGACATTATGTACACAGACATGCACCATTTATACCAATCTCCATCACACTAACCTTTTTATGGGAAGACCTGCAGACACACTTCCAGCAAAACAGAAGTTCATCAGTATCTGGATGTTATTTTACCAACCCAGCAGAAGCAGCCATCAGCAGAGAATAGGAAACCTAAAGCAGCTTGGAACACCCAGAGATTCACCAACAGGACAAACAAGCTGGAGGGAGTCAAATTCTCCAGGACCTATTTTGCCATCAATACTTTGAGGGGAGTTAAGGATACAGGAAAAGAAAAATATCCCAAAGTGATTATTCAGCCAAGAGGACTTATGCTCCTAATTGCTCGTGTGCCTTTGAAAGTTCCCTACAGCTCTTTGCATTCAATTTTCTCTTATTTTGAAGATCAAAACAATGATGCAAAGTGCCCCTATTTAACTTAAGTGCTCTGACAAGGCACACAGACTATTCTTCAGCATTTGTGCTGTACGTAGCCATCAGAAAATCACACGTTTATTATGCATACAGAGTTCTTGCTTGATTGGAAAGCATTTTCCATATTTTGCAGGGCAGCCCAGCTCAGCAGCCAAGAGCGCAGCTCCTCCATGGCAGACGCGGTGCGAATACTCACGGCACATCCCAGCAGAGTCCCGGGCTGGCTGCACATCCCCAGCCCTGTCCCACAGCCTCATCCCTCCTCTAAGCCTGGAGCAGGTGGAAGGACTCTGGAAGGACCATGCTCTTGGCCTTTTCCTGCCCAATTGCACAAGGTTAATGAGACCTGCAGAGGAATCTCTGCTGGAGACAGGGCAACACGAGCCTTGCAGAGCATCACATCTGGAGTCCAGAGGCGCCTGCCTCCCCCCTTTGCGTTTGCTTCCCACTCCCTCATACGGAGCAGGATCAGTGATTCCCCTTTGCAGAGCTTGAACAAGACTGGGGAAGAGGAATAAAGGGGAAAGGAGATTTGAAAATGAAGTCTAGTTATTTTTTAATCTCATACCTGAAATTTATAGCATCATTCTCCCCTCTGAATAAACAACTATTCTGTCCCCTCCAATTACAACGCACAAAGCTGACTGCTACATGCAATGTCAAATTTACACTGGTGCCTTTTATCAGGATTTCCTTTCATATTGCTCTCTAAGCAATGACTTTGTAAGGAGATTAACTGCATTATATGCCACACATTAAACAAACCCACATGTATACAACACAGTTTTTAAGAGATTTTTCTTTTTCCCAGGATAGCCCTTCCTGTCTTACAAGGTCTTGGTTTTTCTTGGTTTTTAGCACCCGATCCCTCAAGCATTGGTCCACTACCACCACCAGAGAGGAGTTCAAGCCATATCCAGTATCCATCAATACTGCCAATAAATCAGGTAGAGGTAGATTTATTATTCTTATTTCATGAGGAAATTGCTGATCAGCTCTGCTTGCTATCCGAGATAAAGGCAACAGGAAAAAATGCAGAGACTTGCAATAAAGGCAAGGCATACATTTTCCTACAAAGGAATCTTCTAAAGAGAATTCCTTTAAAAAGTTCATTCAGTTTTTTCCTTAATACTTGTTCTTTTTTTCTAAAAGGTATTCTCTCACTAATTTCTACAGTTTACAAAACCCAGACTAAATAAAACCTGACAAAAACAAACCACAATCTTCCCAAATGTCGTGCAACCCACAGCAACAAAACTGACAACTTTATATCCATTCAGTGAGATAAATTGTGGCCACCATAGATGTTTTCCAAGGAACTGTCTAGTTGCTGTAAGCACCAGCTTTCAGGAGACTGCCCAGAGTAGCAATTCTTTGCTGAAATGGATCCCAAACACTCGTGTAGTTGGAACATGGGTGGACTCTTCCATTCTTACTTCCCACAGACTTACCTGGTACCAGCCAGCAAGAGAACCTGCATGGGTGAAGAGCCAGTTTTCTCCCTCAGGTTGCTTTCTTTGCTTTCCAAGGACTCAGCTGGTTCCTCATATGGGATTGTTCCATATGTTCATGTTTCCTGCTCACATCCACACTGTCTCCCCAAATCTGAAGATCTGGGACACTGGAGGGGCTGTGTCCCCCTGCCACTCCCTCCTGCCTTCCCTTGCCTCTTCTCAAGACTGTGGAATGTTTATTCTCCCCGCTCCTTTTGCTATTTATCACATCTCTTCCATCACCTGTAGTGCTTTTGCTGATTTCTATTGCTCTTTGCCGTATACTTTTCCTTGACTTTCTGTCAACTCTCCTGGCATCCCTGTAAGTTTCCATTTTTTAATTAATAATTTAATTCCATTTTAAAGCTACTAAAATAAAACTCTGCAGACTGATCTTGACATACAGGTCTAAGAAAAAAACATTTTTTTAAAATTACTATTACAAATACTGAGTATTATTACTGAATCAGTTAATGAAAAACAGATAAAATATGCTTCTCTTTTTGTAGGGGTTGAAATAATTAAAATGCATGATGTAATTGTCCATGCTTTTCTGTGAAAATAAGAAACCTACATTCAACAACTCCATGTTCAGCTGTTTTTCCAGCTGGAAAGATGGAAAAAAAAATTAGAATATCCATTCATTCTCTGAAGAGGAAGCGACCAATCTTTACACAACACAAATTAGTTTATCTAGAACTAATATTTTATATTTAACATAGAAGCTGATCCAAGATCTTGGCTTTATCTAGATGAAAGGCAGGCTGCTTGTATATTAGTGAGGCAATCTTACTTAACTAAAGCTAGAATTGTATACATGGAAATTACTTCTATAGGAGCAAAATTAAGGGAAATAAAAACCTGAAAAGTCTGAAAGCAGTCATCAGCCAAACCTTTCTTCAAATGGACATTTTCCAGGTACCAAAATGATGAGAAAGCATTACACATGCAGCCTAAGAAGTTATTGAGGTGAGGCTGTACTGTGTTCATGTAACTAGAAACATCAAGTTTCCTTCCTCTAGGGTAACCCTCTGGGCTTCAGGCACACAAATGATGGAACATTTGCACCTGGAAAGAGACCAATAAAACAAAAATGTCCCTAAGATACTAGAGAAACACACATACACACCCACACCTGTAGTGAGAGATTGATTTGCCTTCCAACAGGAACTACAGTCCTTCAGTCTCAGGACCCACAGACCTCAGGAACAAAATTATGCTCACTCCTACAAAATCATATTTCAGAGCGTACCCTTCGCCCTCCTAGAGGGGCAGGAATGGGATGCTCACCCAGGGTGGCAGCAGAGGTGTGTTCAGCAAGAAGGAGGAGCAGAGCCAACCCCCTCATTATTCAAACACCCCTGTGATGCTGGGGACACCAGAAGCAGGGAGCCAGCTTGGCCAGGGCCAGCTGCAGAGGCAGCAATGCAGCCTGTGAGCTCCTGTTTGCCCTTTCCAGCCCCAGGGAGGGATTCTGCCCCTTCCTCAGCAGCCTCACACACAGAGCAAGCACCACTGCAGGTGACCTCACCACGGGGCTTTGCTTCCCTCACACACACTCAGGTGTGCCTGCACACATGCTGACACAGGGGCACGGATTCTGATCCTTTCATTTGTTGCAACACTGCATCCATGGTAAATACATCCATCCTGCTGCAGTAAATCATCATTTTACAATGGATATATACCTATATTATTACTGTAATACTGATGTACTGAACCATTAGTATAAAAAAGCAAGCAGGTGATAAAAATGATGCAAAGACTCCCATAAAGTAAGAAACAAAACCCAAACTACTGTAGCAAACATTAGCACTGAGATAAGTAAATTAGTGATTATTCTGGAGATAAATTAGTGGGCAGATAGGAGTAGGTAAAGTATATGTGGCTGCTTGTATCTTTTCCAGTAGGGAGCTGTGAGCTGTGCCTTCTAGAATCTATGTAGCGTCAGTGCAATAATATGGATGGATATTTAGGACTAGGCTATGACCATGACTCTGAGGCAATTGCCTTCCATAGAAGTCAGCACACCAGCAAATTTCATCCTTATTAACTTCGCTGCTTTTATACATCTCACTAATTAAAAACCCTACCATAAAAGTTGCTCTCAGACACTTTGCATAGAGTAAATATGCTGTGGGAATCCAGTGTAACTGCAAATTTGCCTCTAAGTAGAAAACAGTCAGTGACCCTGAAGAGATCAATTTTTAGGCAGCCATACAAGGTATCCATGGAACAGAAAGATTAACTCTTCTCAGCACATTTCAAGACTCCCAGTGAAACCAAATCTTCAGAGAAAACATACATTCAGAATGGCTTTGGAATCCAGATCTAATATATGGAGAAACTTTCAAAGCAGGTCATTTATTTGACATAATTGTGCTAACATCCCTTTAAGCTGTGCAAACCAGAAAGATCATTTCAAAATATTAACTTATTTCTTGCTATCAACAACAATGCAATTAATTCCCCTCAATAAAGATTGTTTTTGCAAAAGAGCAATAAGGTGCCTCTGCAGGGGGCATCATTATCATTAAATAATCACACCCCAGGAGACGGGAGGCACTGCGCTGCACCATGTACATTTTAGCACTCCAGAGTATGATTAGTTTGTGTTAACCACACCCCAGAACAGCTAATTGGGAAAAGACTATAAACTGAGGAGGGTTCTGGATTTCTTTTATTTTTGGAACTGACAGGGAAGCCAGGAGGTTTTTTACCAGTCCCATGGAAAAGGTGGCCAGGTGTGACCTGGCAAGGCCATCTTGCTCTGGCTGTTGCTGGAGCCCATGACACCAGCCTGCCATGGTAATGCACTTTAATATCTGCATCCTCAAAAAATTACATGAGCCATCCCCCATGTGTAACAAGAGGGCTAGGTGAGGACTTTAGGATAGTGTGTTTTCATATGAAAACCAAACCAGGCCCAGTTGTTCCGCTCAGATAGAATCATGGAATCATTAAAGTTGGAAAAGACTTCCAAGATCATCAAGTGCAACCTTCAAGCTCATACCATATCAGGAAATGCCATGTGTACTCACTTTTTTGAACACTTCCAGAGATGCTGATTCCACCACTGCCTATATATATGCAGGAAAACAAACACATTTTAATAGAAAGGCTTATTCTTATCTGCTGGATGTCTTATACCATTCTGGACAGTCTGCTCTGATATATGGCAAACCTATGGAAGTAGATGGAATGTTTTAAAAATACATACTTCCAGAGCATAGGTAATTGCTTGCACGGTGCTGGATTCCTGAGGACTCAGCAGTTGGGCTTTTTTCCCTGTTTAAACCAGTGGTCTTCACCACAGAATTCACCCTGGCAATTGGATACTCCTGCTATGCATGGAAGCTGTGACGATTACACTCCAGATTTGTCAATTTCCCCCTGCTGAAAAGAACACGTAAGAAAATTGTGAAAGAGCCATCTCACAATTTGGTTGGGAGTAAAGCAGAAACCACCTCCTCATTTTGGAGATGAAAATCAAGCCTGCTTTGACAGCCTGAGGCGTGACTTCAAAGGCAGCTGCATGGGCACAGGATCAGCTCTGTGCGTCCAGAACCAAGAGCAAGGGTAAAGAAGCTCAATGCCCACCCCAGAGTGAGCCAAGCCCTTTGCTAGGACACTGCAGCCTCCTCAGGAGCTGCTGAAGATGGAAGGGAAGCAGGAGTGCAGGAGAATGGAAATTCCTCACGGGATGGTGGGGACACCATAGAGATGCCCCCCATGGGTGTGGAGGGCACACACCCAGGACAAGGCCACATGACCGGGGACACAGAACATCCCACAGCCACCTGAAGACTGTGAGGATCTGTGGCCAAAACAGCTCCTCACCACACACAAACCCTCTGGGGGCAGGGTATGACCCCTGGACCTGTGCAGAGCAATTAGTGAGCAGCACTTGTTGCTTGTATTCCTAGCTTGGGCTGTCTCTATATTCAGTGCTGTTACCCATTTCTTGTCAGAAATTGAGAAGACTGAAAATTTTCTGCAAGACCTTTGGGCTGGATGCACCAAGTCTTACCAAAGAGCCCTCCTTCCTCCTCGGGAGCCAAGAATTTTGCTGAGTTGGGAGTGCCATTAAAGCTGAATTGGCAAAGCCTCTCTCATTTGTGGGTCAGACCATGATGAAAAATGGCTGTTAAGAGAATAAGACAAAAATGGGGAAGGAATTAGAGATACAGTAATTCAAATGAAACAAACAATACCATTGCATGAAATAGCAATATACTTATTGTTAACACAAGGTATTTTATAATCAATATTTAAAGTGTTTTATCAGGAGTGTAACTGATACTTATGACTATGTATGTGCAGCCAGTAAGGTATAGATTTATAAAAATGAGGGTTATCATAGCTTCAGTGTAGCAAGGCACAGCCGTTTTAAAATTGAAATTCTCAGATTTTATCAGTTATCTCTTTCCACAGGATAATGTAACTTTACAATTACTTAGCTCATAAAGAACTAATTTCATTCAACTTCCAATAAATACTTTCAAAATAGGAGTCTATGGCAAGATTTCTTGAGTGGTCGAATCATGAACAATAATGGTCATACAGACTTTGAAGGAAAGTCTTGATAATGAGATTAATACCTGCAGGCTTCCCTCACAAAGATGTAGTTTTATAAGCAATTAATAATATCCTCCTTTTTCTATTTTTTTGTATTACAAAGAAAATAAGTTATTGATTTCAGCTGCAAAAATAACTATTTGCATAACATTGTTGATTGTATGTTCTACTAGCACAATCAGGATTAATTGAAGCAAAATATTTTATTATTTTTAAATGGGTAAAGATTTTATATATATTAGCATTTGAATCTGATTAGAACAGTCTGTTTACCAGCACTATTAGGAGCACAGCTCATATTACCATATTCAATCCACACTGGCATAAAGCCTTCCTGTTGGCACCTCTGTACAGACTTGTGGCAAGACCTTTGAAGGCATTCCTACATTTTATAAATGATGAGTACTAGCAACTACTTCTCAGCTTTTCTTACATTCTAGATATGATGTTCTTAATTAAATATTGTGAGTGAAACAGCAGCCAGTGATCTATGGGAATTCTGCCACTGATTTTCATTTTATCCACCTGATAAACCCCATTTTTAACCCCGTGTTTGAATGTGAGAGGAAGCTCACCTGGCAGAAGGGCAGCCAGAGCACCTGAGTGCAGTCTGTGTCAATTGGTGATGGAGGAAGACCCCCTGCCTTTAGGTGGTGCTTCTGCTCTGGGAGGGAAGTGTCAGGTGCCACAAGTTTGACAACCTGGATACACCCTTGACCTGCAACAGGGCAAAGCCACAAGGCTGTGATGAAATAATGAAATTCCCACCATGGTTCAACCTTCTCAACTGGGCATATTTCTAAACAGATCATATTTTCTATGAAACCACATCTAAACTTTATTTTATATTTAAATTGTATGCATGGTTACCTTAAATTAACTAGTTTTTGAGAGCAGCTTTTCAGCGAGTACAACAGTTTCAAATGTAAAACTGAGGCAGCCCAGTGATACCACTTTTAAGTTGATGAACTAGTCATGCAATATACTGGCTCATTTAAAAATTTATATTCATACTCAGGTTCTCAGTCTGAGTAAACACCAAATTCTTTCTGGTTCCCAGACTGAAAGACTTTTTTTTTTCTGTAGCTTATTTTTAAAATTAATTCATCATCAACCAAATGACTGACATCACACTGAGCAGGAGCTTTGGTAGCATCTTATCTCATCGGATGTTTCCCTCCAGCCACCAGCAGCCAGACAACACGTGTGCTTTGCTGGGCCAGGTGTCTGAGAGACAGAAAATGCATCCTCTGCTTGAAACAGCAGCACCGGGGTGCTGTGGCTGGGAAAAAGGGGGAGTTCTACTACACTGGAGTAGGAATGGATCACTTCATGTGCATGGTAAGAATTCACCTTTTGGTCCCCAGCTCAGCCACCATCAGAACATCAGAGTTGGTTTATTGTCTAGCTGGGTTATGCACAAATTTTGGACAGTCACCAGTTCAGGAGAGGAATCACATCTGATCTGTTTTCTCATGTTTGCTTTCCCTGAACAAATCCCAGCTGAGATAGATGCAATCAGAGACTTAACCAGAGAATTTTCAAATCTTCCCACAGCAATCAAGATAATTTATTTTTTTTTTTTAAGAGTAAGAAAGAGAACATTTTGGGGGGCAGGAGGCAGGGGCAAGAGGGAGTGTCAAGATTCACGGACATTAGGCTTTAAAGATGGATACTATTTAGGACTATTTCTTTGCCCCAGTATTTGACTAGCTCAACTTGGTAGCAGGAAAAATTAATTTTAAACACAAACAAGTTCCTGAATTTCAGCTGGTTTGAATTTTTAAAATCTCTGATAGTCTGGCTAGTCATCCAACATGAATAGAAACAAAATAAAATGACATGGGACCAGTCCACAGGCAGATTAACAGGCACGGAAAGCACAGAGAGAAAAATGCAGCAAAAAATTAAAGGAAAATTCTAAATATCTAATAAATCTGAGAACTTCATAAACATTTTACACAGAAGAAAGAAACAAAATATGGCAACTAAATTATGCATTCAGAATCGTATGCTTAACTGGGATAGTTCGCACTTGGATTTTGGTGAATGCCGCTTTTAATTCCATTGCAGATGTTCGTATTCATAACACGACTATGCCCAAATTTAGCCAATATCAAACTGCTTTTTTATGTATACTACAAATATCAAATGCCTGCAAAAGAGGCAAGAATTAAAAAGTAGAGAATATAAACTGGACTGTGAAAGAGGAAAAGGAGAATAGATGAAAATCATTTTTAGAAACATCAGTCTTTGGAAAAATCACTATTAGCAAATTATCGGTTGCTTCTTCAAATAATAAGACTTTTAATCAATATGCAAAAAAATAATCAATTCCATCTCTCATTTTTTTATCCTTCTTTCTTTTGCTCTCATATTTTATGTAGAGTAACACATTTCTCAGCCCACTGTGTAGCTATGAACTGAAAGCAAATATTCAGACAGTAAATGAAGCTGCAGTTTGTATTTATAATGCTCCTATAACTATGTATATATATATTATACAATCTCAATCTCTGTTAAAAAAAGAAGCAGTTCAATAGAAAGAGATCATTTTATTAAAAAATCATGAATGCAACTGCACTCATTCAACCTTAGAAATGTTTTGATGGCTTTTCAGCGCTGCAATATATTTAGATGGGAATATGTCATTAATATAAACAGCAGAATAGAAACTATTAAACTAACACAATTTAAAACTGAGCAAACCTGAGTATTTGATTAAAGTTTTTGTGCATTCTATACACTTGAACAGGTAACATAGAAGCATAATATTTTTGTTGATTTTTAATTTGTTAGAAGTATTACAATTGAAAAGCTAAATTTTTCAGTAGTTTGTATTTAGAAATTAGAAATCTGGTCCTGTAGGAACTTCTTTAGTCTTATTTTCCAGGCTATATTCTGAATATCAAGTGAAGTTTAAGAGAGAAAGCAGCAATGATGTACATTATAGGAACCCATTTTCTTTGTTACAAAGCAATACTAAATGTGCTGAGTTTGAGTCAGTGTACATTTGGTAACTTTCAGTGATAAGAATAAAATCCAATTCCATATATGCTTAATGCATAAAGAATTTTTTAGAAGATTTGCAAATAAAACACCATGGTTAGAAAGGTCATCCATTAATATGTAGTCAAGCCTTTAATGGATGTGTTTATTTTTCTAGACTGAATAATTAGCTGAGCATTTTTTCCCCCAGAATAACATTGCATTGCATAAATGCAGAGACTTGCTTACTAAAAACAATTTAAATTGCACCTCGCACGCAGTATGTGCAACAACTGTGCTCCTCTCTCTAGGATATTAGGGGTAAATTTTTAAAGCAGAGCACAGAACATAATCTTGTTATTTCCTAAATGGATTTGTGTGCTTAAGACTCACACACAGCTTTGAAAAATTACCCCTTCAGAAGATTGACCTGGGCAAGGAACCGGAGTTTTAAACCTGGATTGAAGCAGAAGTTGTAACCCAGCTTGGCGGCAAAGGCTGGCTTAGCAAAACGGCTTGCTGTAGTCATACTACTGTTTGAATGGCCAAATTAAAGAAACTAATTCTTATTCTAATCACATCCAGTGGAATTCTGATATGCTGACACCCAAAATTATGGCTCTGTCATTAGAGAGAGAATGAGTGGGAATGTTTTGAAATTTTTTCTGTAAATTATGAAATAGACAGGGGCCCAAATGACAAGATATGACACTTTTGTTTTTTGATTATACAGTTAAAAGTTTTAGTACTCAGCTTCATTTCAAGGGTGAATCACATCAGAGTGGATCTAATCCAAATGAAATACCTTTAAGATTCTTACTTCTTCAACTATTAGAGATCTATCATGTCTCCTGCATGAAGCCTCATTTTCGTCTTAGAACAGATGGGCAAAATTGTCATTAACAGAAACTGACAACTCTAAAACTGAAATATAGATTTAGAAAGAAATCTAATGAATTAAATCAATGTTATTGCAATGAAAGCCAAAGAAATTAATAGTGATTTGTAAAGTTACCCTCTATTTTAACCTCAGTATATTTTAGTCAGTGTGATTTTACATTCACAATACCTTTTCAGGCTCATTGTTAATGTCTTACTGTGTAATACACTCTTGTCTTAATATATCATCCATTCTTAGCAAAGTAGGACTCCGGGCTCCATTCAACCAGACCAGCCTGCAAGATGCTGAAAAACATGAAAAATCCAAATTTAGTTACGTTTTCCCCTGTCCTGCAGCACAGAGGCAGTGGCACACGAGTTTCATGCACTTCTAGATCAGACCCCCTATGCTCACACAATTCTAATCAAAATTACTTACAAGGATGCTCAAAAATCACTTCAAATAAACACTCAGGTTTTTTTAAAAGCTTATTTAAAATATATATGTCATTTATTTCCAGCCCCTTATCTCCAAAATAAAACATTTTCCAGCTAATATGCCTTGCTAGATATGTGGGGGTGGTTTTCTTTTTTCATTTGCATAGTAATACAACAATTAAATTTTTGGATACAGTGCATATAAAGCTGTGAACGAGGACAAGTACCTTCACATTGTCCAAGGACACTTTGTTGTGAAACTATGGAAGCCAGTAGGCAATATATCAGATGGTTATAAATTAATTATCAGAGTCAAAAGACTCATCCCAAATTGCAATGGGAGCAGAAGCAGCACTCCCAAAAGCCCTCCCAGGCGGAACAGCTGCAAACTCTGCCAGTCAGAACTGCTCTCACCCTGCCCATGCTCACAAAGCTGCAGGAGCTTTGGTTTAGACAACTTTCTACAAGATAACTGTTTTCCATTTAGCCCTTTTTCTTTCTCAAATAGAGGGGTTTATTTTGGTAGTCTGCAAGGAAAGGAAAAGCAGAATTCCATAGAACCCCTTTACATTTCTCTGTACAGGTAGGCAGCTGCATGGAGTGTCCTTTCCTGGGGTCTTCCTCCCTCAAAACCATCTGCACACAGCCCTGACTAACGTGGTCTAGGGAACCCTGCTTGGGCAAGGAGGTTGAACTAGAAGACCCCCAGTGGTCCCTGATAGCCTCACTTATTCTGTGATTTAAAAACACCAGTGTTTATTCATACTGCAAGGCAAGGCTTGAAGTAAAATGGTAAAACAAACTGTGATATTAAAAAGCTGAAATACTAGAAATGGTGCTAAAAGCTCGCACCCAACAGCCTGATGGAGAATTCAACAAGAGAAATGAGGCTTATGTAACTGGTGGTACTAAACCAGAGTTAAGAAAAAGAAAAGTATTTGTGCTTGGTTTCTTTTTCAGCAACAGCTCGGAAAGGGAAGAAATACAAAATTTGAGCTGAATCTTTTAAAGCCAAAGACCTGCTATTTTCAGCTCTATTTCAAACCACAGTGTCATAAAACTGTAGCTTTGTGTGTCATGTTTCAGCAACTGCTGTTTATAATGTCATGCAAGACCAATAACATATTTGATTGTAAAAAGTATTTATTCAATTGTCTATTTTACCAAATAAAATCTTGACTCAATATTTCTACTAGCAGGTTTATATCACTTCCCAGTCCTACTTTCTTAGCCTCTCTTGGCTGCCCTGCTTTTATAAACCCAGCAGTTTTCTGGCATCTTGCTTTCCCCTGCTTTTGTAGCAGGTAAAGACAAGAAGTCCAAAGAGGTGTGCAGATTGCAGCACATTTGTCAGCATGGAGATGACAACAGGCAGGGTGAGAATTCTCCTCCCCTCACCCTGACTTTGACCATTGAGTCACCAACAGGGAGAATATTTCATCTTCGTTCCTACAGAGATTCTGAAAGAATCTCAAAATAGATCCATGATATTGGGTCTGGATTTGCTTACAGATATGGGCACAGGACCTTGTCCAACACGATGAAGAGTCATCAGCTGGCTGACAGCTCACTCACCATACACGCATGCAAAGCGGCAAACACACATCAGCTGCTTTGCAAAATAAGGTCTGTGGAAGAGAAAGAATCAGAAAATTATTTCGGAAGCTCAGAGACTTAGTAATGAAGGCAGTGTTCAAAAGATACTTAAAGAGCATTACAGACAGAGTAAGGGTTTAAAGCGCTATTTTTAGTAATGTTCAATAAAACATGCATCTGCTATATGTTTTTGATTTCATGAGGAAGCTTTTTCTTCGTGACACTACAGCAGGCTTGTCAAACTTCAGTCTGGTACAAATCATTTGATTGAAAAGTGCGACAGAGACACAAACAACAGGATCCCACCTCCAGAAACCTCTTTTTGTTTCCAAAAATTTCCATTTGGATTCAGAGGCTGAGGATCAAGCCAAACAAAAACACGGTGTGCCACTGAAACGAAGATGTTTTATTGAGAGCAATCTCGTGCCAGCAATATCCGTTATTCTCCCCACATGCAGCAAACTCGCCCATACATTTTTTAAATGCAACTAACCTTATTTTATTAAGCAGATCAATCTAGAGTGGGAAGCGTGATTTTAATTGCAGTTTTGCAAGTAGCAACGAGAGGATTTGGGGATTCACCATGCACCTTTTGGGGGGCTGACCCCTCCACACCCCATCACGCTTCCTGAGTTTGCTGGTGCTGGTGGAGCACCCCGGGCAGGTTTGAGGTGTTCAGCACAGCCTCACTCACTCAGGGATTTGCTCCCCTATTTACACACACTGCACCCTGGGTGCTGAGCCAGCCCTGAGCCCTTACCCTGCTGCCCAGGCTGTCTCTGGCCCTGTGGGTCTCAGATGGGGACACCCCAAGAGCCCCAAATTGGGGAGGGAGAGCCATGCAGGGCCACTGGGTCTCTGCAGCTGTGTGCCACAGGCTCTGCCTCCCCAAAATGGATGCAAGGCAGTGATCTATTTTACTCCTTGTGATTAGTGCCAGACTAACTGTTCAAAGGGAAGCCAGCACTACTTCGCTAATTTAGTCACATACAATATTAGGTCTTTGAAATATGCCTTATGTACAGCCTGCATTACCTTCTACAGACAAATACAAAAACATGGTCAACATTTGCAGTAAAATTATCATAGAAATGCCATCTGAAACCTTATTTCCTTTTGCAATGTGCATTTCACAAATAACTTGTATTAAAATTATGTTTTACAGGGCAGAAATAGAAAACAAATACTCCTAGTAATTTAAACAGGCATTTGCATAACATGACTAAAAACATGTTAGAAAAAGAGTTCTGCAGCTGGAAGAGTGAGGTAAAAATACAGATACAGTGATTTTAACACTGAATGTAAAAATGTCTTTTAGCTGCCATAATTAGTGAATTAAAGTGTACTTTCATCAAAACCATTCTAACTAAGATTACTATTATTGTTCTCACATGCTGCTTCCTGCTTGTTCAATAGCACAGTATTAGTAACAGGTAAATCACAGATTTCCAGAAAATCTCTTCATTGTAACATCATCCAAAAACATTACCTCGTTCAAGCCTCTGCCTTGCAAAAGCCACTTCCTGTCATGACAAAATTGTTATTTACAAAGCCACACTCTTGCTCAAAGTGGTTTTAATATTAATTATGTCTTTTGTTTAAAAACTGGATTACCCTGTGGCACGGGGGAGTTTGCAGGAGCAGAGTGATGCCAAGCCCAGCAGCTCTGGGGACCTGGGAGAGCTGTGGGTGGGTGCCGCCCAGATTCTGCTCTTGGGGACAGGCAGGAAGGTGCCACTCATGGCCGGGCTGAAATTATAACTAGGGAAATGTTTCCTACCAGAATAAGAGAGGAAATGGAGGCAGATGCATGGGGGCTGCAAGGGCAGCCAGGAGCAAGTCCCACTGGAGGAGGGAAGGAAAGAGGCAGTGGTCACTCCTGGGAGCTGAAATAAGATTATCAATGGACTTCAGACAGGCCACACCACACGCAGCTTAGGCGAGATTGGAGTAGGTATTTTAAGCCTTCTGGCATGAAATTCTTCTATGGAGAACTCCTCTGATGGTCTATAGGAACTTGTAGTTCTCATTTAAAAAAATTGTGCTATTCTCTACAACACAGAGATTCTTAAATATTTAAAAGCCTCCTCCATTGGTTGTTCATCAGATTGATTACGATGCATATTTCAGCAGTTTTTTTCTAAAAATGCTCATCAGAGGATCAAGAAACGAGGTGTTCTGTGTGCTCTACATTGATTCACACTATTTCATTTTAATTCCAAAATACTGAATTCAGAAAACTGCCAAGAAAACAAAGCAGGAAATGTTTGTGTTTTGCTGTATGTTGCATATGCTCTATGGTAACCAAGAACACAAAAGAAATAGATGATGTTGCATTTCTCAGCCTATCGTTCACTAGCAAGCAAGCAGAGGAATAAAAACCAGAAGCACTGTAACTTCCCTCTGAGTACCTGCATATTTTTTCTTCTAACCTGGTAAAGAACAGAAATCTGACAAGCTTCATATGCTACTTACCTTGTTTAAGCTCTCTCATTCAAATTAAATTTAAGTATAATTTCACCACCAAAAGAATAAAGCCATGCATACATCCTGAAAATTAGCATCAAACTATCCCAGTTTAAATACCTCTGTGAAGGTCTTGGGTTAAAGAGAGTAATTTTACTTTGCCTCTACCTTTGTGAGAAAAGTTCAGAACCAAACAAATCTTGTTTAGTTTGTACTTTCAAGGATACAGATCAGATGTATCTTATCACCAGATAAATCTGACATTCCTATCACCTTTGAGGCACACTGAATGCCTGCTGTCTTACTTTCCCTCCTAAATTACCTTCACAAAATATGGCACCAATAGTTAAATGAGTTTATTAGTGGTATCTTGGTGATTTAGAGGCAAGAAATGTATCCTTGACACTGCACATTGTAAAATACAACGTCATCAAAACCAAGCATTACCCCTCAACCCAGAAATTGGCTTTAAGATACAGAGGGCTGGGATGAAGCTCATTACAAAATTACAAAACAGCTTTCTTTTCCTTCCTTCCACCCAAAGGAAACCTTTATGCAGGAATTTCCTATCCCACCCCTCCATGTTTGAAAAGAGATATCATGGCACCACAGTGGTTCTAATTTTGTTTTTACTCTAACTGAAGAGCATGGAACAAAAGCAGGTTTATTTAATTCTATTAATATTAAAGGTGGATAGGCAATGGTGCCTTTCTTGTGTTATCAACAGTCTCAACACTAACTTAACAACACTTCCATTTGAGGCTACACTACAAAAACATTAAAGATGATTTCTGTTCACTGACACCGCTGCAGGTTTATCAATGATAAAAGCTACTATGTGAAGAGCACCTTTTTTCCTGCTATTTTAGCCCATTAGCCAGAATTTTAACCCACTGCCACCACCAGTTAGAGGTGACAATACTTTTGGTGGGCTCCAGCATTGGTACTTTATTACTAAAGATTTTTCTAGCAAGTAAAGGTGACCATTGGTGTTAACATATACTACTCAAAAAAACATTTTGAAAGAGTCAATTCCTAGTCAAAGAATAATTTCAACTGAAAACCAAAAGGTAAGCATCCTAGTCAAGATATTTTCTTGCCTCCCCAGTGCATTTTAAGGACAGACAAAGGCTATTCTGCAGAAGAAATACTTCAGAAACAAAAAAAAAAAAAAAATACAAGGTTTCAAAAGTATCCCCAGGAATATAAAATTAGCTTTCCAGTGCTGTATGTCAATTTTATGCCCTTCATCTAAGCAGTTCAAATGAACTTGCACTCAAATGTTATTAGATATTGGTGCCATGGCATTTATATTTCCAAGTATGCAAGGGACACGTGCACACGAGCAGAAGCACCAGGTCTAGAGGGCACCATTATATTCCTGTTTATTTCCCCAGCTACAGCAGGCTACAAATGCATGCTATTTATTGTTATTTGTCTCTTTGCAGACATTCAACCTTAGAATTTTGATCTTTCCCTTGTAATTTTTCTATTTTAACATTCTGTCATAGAGGGTGCTACCAGTCTGATTATTTCTTGGCTTGCAAAGCCTCATTTGTAAAAGTTTCCACCCAAACCTGTTTGGTTCAAAATGTTAGTGACCAAAATTTCACCCTTGAGAAATGAGAAGTGGAGACACCAATGATAGTGAGGAATTGAAAGTCCCCCAAGTCCATTTCCAAGCAATAACCCTTTACCATTTCCACCTCCCAGTCCACAAGAAATTCAGTGGGCAAAGTCAAGGCAAAGACCCCATTCATCTTTCCTTTGTGTTTGCAACACCAATTGCAGCTCTGAATTGATAAACTGTTATTGATGTTGGAGATCAATGAGATTAAGCATGTGCTTAACTTTAATCACATAAATAAGTCCATTTCTGAATCTGGGCAGCATTATCCATCACTGGGCAGAACTAAGCTCTTTCTGGATAATTAACACTTCATTTGCTTTGCCATGGTCAGTGGTCCTCACATATGCTATGAAGAATTGTATATATTAAGAGCCTAGTTCAGAATCCAGAGTCAAGTACATTCTTACCTGACAAAGTTTCTTGTACCAGGGAACAGCCTGCAATCATTGGCATTGCTCAGTCCTTGCTTTGCTAAAGTGAAGGGATGCCAGTCTGCAGAGTCAAGGAGGAGAATGAAACCTGGGCAGAGGTCCTGAATTAATTACTATTTGAGTAATTAACCAAGCCCTATGAATCCCACTGTTGGATTCAGTTTTCCTTCTCACTAACATTCTTTTATACTTTCTGTATAAAGGTCTTCAATTGAACACTGAATAGATTTTATTAATCTCAAAAAAATATATATTCTAGTTAAAACTGTTGAATTCCTGGAATTTAAATCAGGTAGAAATGCTCTTCTGCAAAAGATCTGATCATTTTATCAGTTTGGTTTGGTTTTGGGGGTTTTTTATCATAAAGTTAAGCATATTCGACACACTAGGAGAATTTAGTTTAAATTTCTAATTATTCAAATACAGACAAAATGCCGCTTTATTACTTAGTATATCTTCATTAATTATCAGTGTTGAGGATGCATTTTAAGAAGTTCAGGAAGTTTTGAAGGCACTTTTTTAGTGGCACAAGAAAACTCTCAAGTTTTTAAGAACATCGTCATGATTAAATAAACATTTCATTTTATGCTTTAATTTTAACTCAGCTGAGTCGACAAGACAGAGTGGTAAAGGAGCCTTCATGGATAAAATTATCCAAGAAGCAAACACAACTGAAAAAAACACAAAACTTGCAAATACTTGTGTTTTCCTCTAATTGCTTAGAAATCAACTGCTACAGGACATAAATATCTGAATTGATTTTCAGTGCTAGACACCACAATTCTGAAAAGGAAAAATTATATTTTTTTTTTAAATTTACAAGCTGCACATAAAATTTGTCACATATTTTGATCCCACTTAAGCAACCATTAATATTCTCTGTTGGGGAACACAACACCCTGTTCTCCAAGAGGCCAACGGGTCAGGAGGTGAACAGGGTTGTGTGATCATTTCAAGAGCTGTGGATTTAAATAAGAGAAAAGTTGCCACTGACAAGAACAGCTACCTTGGTACGAGCCCCTTGATCGCATGTTGTTAGCAACACAGCTCTGCATGCTTGAAGGAAATGATCAGGGAGCAGACCACATTCTGGAAATATTTCCACACGTTCAAATATGGCTGTATCCATGAAAAAACAAAGCTTGGAGCTCTCCCTCTTTGGTCACGAAGATATGTTAATTTATTTCTAATAAATAAGGTAAGTGGCTTTGCACTGCTGGCGTTGCCAGGAAGCTCTTGCAAAATGCGAGTACCAAAGAACAAAAATCCCAGCCCTGAACAGTGCACGGGGGTGTGGGAGCACAGCCTGGTCTGGAGTCAATCACAGCTCTAATGGCCCGCATTTGCACCCATTTGCAGTTGGGAAATAGGAGACTGCACCGAGCAGATTGCACAAGCAGTGATCCCCAGCACAGAGTTGGAAACAGGACAGGGAAATGCACCCCGGGTTCCGGAGGGGAGGGAAAAGGGTAAAACACAGCACAAGCACATGGAATAAATGTAAGGGCACAGGACTTTGTCACCTGTGTGCCCATGCCAACCTGCTCTTGCTACGACACATCCAGACATGATCCATCACTCAACAGCATGTGCCTCGTGTCCCATGAAGGACAAGAGGCAGCAGATCAATCTGGTCTAGTCCATATGGTGAGGAAGAAGCCTTTTCCCCCAGCCTAAAGATTAACAGCAATTGTCAGAAATCTTAACAGGGGCCAATGTAAAGATAATTTTTAAACTTACAGAAATTCCTACATCATGCCTTGTCATGAAGTAATAACCACATGCAAAAGCTGAATTTAGTGTTAGACAGTCCATGGGGAAATAAAGGAGGGGGGAATGAAAAAAAGAAAAAGAATACACTTAAAGCTGAATTGGTCTGCATTTCCCAGTTGTCTCAACAGCCCAACAGAGCAGCAGCAATGCCACCACCCAACACTAAAAATGATCCACAAAGACCAAAGCACACAGCCCAGAGGCAAAGCCCAGGAAAATGTTTGCATTCCCTCCAAGCTGAAACATTCCATGGGCAGGCTTCAGACTCCCAGGAAAACACACCACAGTGCTCAGCAGCTATTTCTAACCTCTGGTCTGCTTCCAGTCAGAACCCCTCCCCTCTTGCATCTCCTAGTGCACAACCAGGGTTTCCAGCAGCCTTCTCTCTCCTCAGCCAGTGCCAGACTCCAAAACACTTTTCTTCTCACTTTTTCTCTCTTGCCCTCTTTCCCCTCAGTTTATCCTTTTTCCTGACTTCTCTACTGCAAGACAAATATCCTCATATCACCATGATTATACCTATAAAGAAGGTTGCTTGAAAAAATGCAAATCACCCATGATACTTAAAGGGTGTCCTTTTAGGATTTGGGGAGGTCCTGTTTGGAAAGAGAGGAGGAGCATGGCCCAAGGCAGCAGCTGGGCCACCAGACAGTGCAGATGGGCTCTCAGGAGCACTGGGGCTGCACATCAAGAGAAGGTGAGAGAGGATCTCACCAGGACTTCCCATGGCCATGGATCACACCCAGAACGGGCCACAGAACACACCAGTAGCTCAGTAAGCCACCAGAAATGCCCCAAGCCACAGCAGCAGTAGCCAAAATTGGGCAGAAGCAGGACAGGCAGCAAGATCAAGCCCCTTCATGCCTTGGTGGGGCTTCACTGGCTGAACGTGGCCATGATTGCTCCCCAGGACTGCACATACACGTGATGTTTCTGAATACAAATAATAAATACATATATATAAGAGAGAGATTTACAGTAAGAAAAACACAGCCTGCTAGAGAGATTATATGAGCAGAGGAAGCATGCCAAAAGTGGTTGCTGTTTAATTTCAGCATACATACTGCCTCAGGTACAAACAAAAGTCTCAAGAATCCCATTTAAAGCTCTAATCAGGCTCTTCATTCATTTTCTAATTGGTAGAGCCTGATCCTGCAGCATCCAAATGAAGAACCAGGAAGAGCAGAGATGCAGGTCCAGGCTGTGGTCCACCTGCAACACATTCTTAACACACCACAGACATCTGAGGAGGGGCTTCACCCAACCTGCAGCACCACAAAGCATAGAAAGCACCTTACCAGTGGGGCTGGTGACAGACCTTAACCTTTGGGACTCTCTTTAGTACTCAAATGCTTCATTACTTTATTTATTTATTTTTTTACTCACTGCCAGAAGCACAGTCCCAACAGAGCAGCCAGCCATGAACTCATCCCCAAAGGAGTGGAGCAGTTTGAACATCCTGCCTTACACTGGCTGGAACACAGGAGCTCACATGACATCAGAGCATCTCCTGGGCCACCACAGTGGTAAAAGAGCTCCTGACAACAGGGCAGGTTTGTTTAGAACCATTGTGGTATTCTCATTGCACAGGCCACAATTAAGCACCTGCCCACCTGGAAACAAGGATTTGGGATTTTTTTACCTCATTGTTTTCCATCAAGATGCATTTGAAGGGCATTAAATGGACAAAATCCAACATACTATCAAAGTGACCTTCCTAATAGGTTTTTTATACACCACAAAAAGTAGTCCTTTGAAGACACCCCCTCAATATGTTTCAGTTTGTTGTTAAAAAAAAAAGAATAAATGTTTCCCCCTTTGTTGTTTAAAGAATCACTTCTTTTAATCACGACTGAAAAAATAAACTAGAGATATTATTTTTCATTCTGTATTTTTAAATGGATTCAGATGAGGAAATCAAGAAGAAATCTCATCACTTCTTTGTTCTTATGAAAAATCTCAGTCTGAAAGCATCCAGTGGCCTCTTGTTATTGTCAAGCCTAGAGCCATTAAGAAGGTGGTCTTAAGAGATAAATAGAGCAGTGATGCTTCACCTCCTCGTTCAAATGGACGTTTCAATAAAGCATTGCTGACTTTTTGCAGAAGAATTATTTTGCTGCCTTTGGGCTTTAGGATACCAGCCATCCAGAGAAATCTTTTGACATCAGGATGAGATCTGCTATAGGTAGTATTTAATCCTTTAAGGCTAAAGGATTAAGCCAGTTGACCAGGAAAAGAAATTAGATTTAACACCTGGAAAATTCAAAGCATTTCCAACCTTCTTGTTCCAGGGCTGCTCTCATAGTCCAGACAAGAACACTTACATGGAGTTTAGCTCCTACATTTAACAGAAAAATACAAGTTTATATTGATCTAAAACTGAAGACTAGTACAGAGATGACATTGAAATACCACAAAGTGGACTAACAGACATTTTAAATAAAGGCCCAGAAGATGGGGATCTTTGTCACTTCTAGGATGGAGACATGAATGCCTAAAACCAAGGCCAGCATTTATGAAAAAAAATGAGAAAGCATGAAATGGGTGTGCTGGACATGGCAGCCATGAGCAAAACCTGGGAACAGTTTGCATTTAGCTGTGAAAGAGCAAATCTCTCTAATTATTTTGCTGCTAATCTAGTTGTGCCTGATGAAATCTGCTTTTCAGATGGCTCATACTTTTTGCTGGCCTTGTCCAAACTCACATCTCAGCCACAAGGAACAATCACAGCATCTACAGAGACACCAAGTCCATGAGACATAGAATGCATGTCAATAGCAACAGTAAAAAATGGATTCTCAGAGAAGGAGAAAAAATCTAACAATTTTTTGTTTAGGAAAGAGTAACTTTAATGGCTTTGCTGAGTTTATGCTGGGAAGGTGTGGTTAGCCCTTGTTCTGGGCAAATACCATCACCACTGACATCCAAAACATCTTGGCTGCATGTTTGCTGTTCTGGGCAGTCCTCAGACAGGCAAAGTGAGCCACAGCAAAGCACCAGCTCTGTGACACAGCAGCATCATTGATTTAACTGGTTTGTTTCTGCCTATGTTTAATTGGCTATGTTAATAGCATTTTAATCCACATTTCACTGGTATGTGGCTGATAGCACAACACTGGTGTGGCTGTGGTGACATTTTCTCACCATTGCTGTCTGTCATCAAGCACCAGGCCAGCACTGTGAGGCTGACAATACCAAATGCTTTGTTTAATTAGGCATACTTTACACTATACTGTATGATTCTCCAGCAATGGCTGATTTTTTTTTATTAAATAGGCAAAACCATGAAAAACCTTTAATCAAATAGCAAAGATTTCAGTTATCTTTTAACACCAGTATTTAGCATTTATAAGCATTCAAATGAAGATTAATGAGAACTGAGTGGGGAAAAAAAAAAAACCTGCTGGTAAAGTTGGAAAATCCCCTTTGAAGTTGATGGCAAGCAGCATATCACCAGAGCATCAAGCAACATGATTACCCAAGGTATTCATGCTCAGAAATATTTTCTCTATGAGAGTTAAGATCATCTTATATCCAGACAAACACTCTCCAGGTCTGTCAAAAGCAAACATTGGCCCATGAGAGATTTCCAGAGGATCATGGCCAGCCAGAGACAAGGACACTGCATGGGCCTTTGGGCCACCCATCTCCCAAACACTGTGGAGCCTGAGCAATGAGTAATTCAAAGAGAAAATATTAAGACATTAACCAGGACCTCTCCTAAGGGTCTGCTGCTGCCCAGGCAATGAACTCAGCTCACAGAGCTTAGAGGGCTCAGCTGGTTTTGCTCAGTTCCAGATCTTTCCCAAGGAGAGAGGTTTGGCACAAAGCGTGGCCCTGGGCAGACCTCTCAGACCATGAACAGCTCTCCTCAGCCTCACAGCCCTGCCATGAGCCAGGGAACTTTTCACTGTCTGAATGCTGGCCATGGTCTACGACTTCTTGGTCCAAATATTTGTTGCCTTCCACCTCATGTTTTGGCCTGTCTGACTGCCCTCACCTTCCTTTTTCTCCTGCTATATAAACCTGCTTTTGACTCCACTCCTTCAGTCTCCATCCCTCTCTCACAGCTTCTTTTTTCCTCCCATTTCACCTTGCTCTCAGATTAGTAACTTCAAACAGAAGTTGAAAAGTAAAAATATCCTAAATTAATTTGGCATCTGTGCTATTCAACCGCATCAGATGCCCTGTTTAATTACCCCAATACTATTGTACTATTACTTTGGGAAAAAATGGCACAGGAGCATGCTACAGCTGCTTCCACAGAATGCACTCTATATAATAATCAGGACCAGAAATATTTCACGAACAGGGAACTCTCTGGGCTCTGTATGAATCCCAGCTGGCAGTGGAGCCGTGCATTCTGGCCATGCAGGCACTGAGGGCAGCACACAGGGGCAGCTGGGCTCTCCCAGCCCTGGGACCAGAGTGGGACCAATGTCTGCTGCAGGCAGGGACCATCCCCCCTGCCCAGGCCCCTTCAGCAAGGCACAGGGCACATCTAGACCTGCCCCTGATGGTGGAGTCCCCCTGCCCACCTTGCAGACCCCTGGCCTGAGCATGAGGCAGCTTTGGAGGGACCCCTGCCTGCACTCCATAAGGCTGCCTCCCTCAGAAGGGCAACTTTCACAGCAAACACATCACAGAAAGTGTGAACTGTTCCCAGGACAGGGTTTCCCAGGTGCTTGGAGGTGTCTCAGTGTGCACAGAGGCACTGCTGAGGTCACATTCAGCACAGGAGAGCAGACAGGGTTTCAAAGGGGCCATGTGCACAAAAACACCCACTGTCTTTTTGGGAACCCCAGAATGAGGGGCAGGATCATGGAGAACAATAAAAAGTGAGGCTTTTCCAATTTTCTGTGAAAGGTGAGAAAACAGATGAAGATTTTTGAGAGCAAACGTAGCACACATACATGCACATACATACCCGCCATCTCTAGATCCCGGGGAGAAGGCAAGCTGCTGCATTGTGTAGAGATTCAAAATGTAGAAAATCAATTGTAAATCACGCGTTCTGGATTCTTTGAGATGAAGTGTAATCTGATTTACAATGTTACAAAAAGAAATTAAAGTTAATTCCAACATGATTGTGGGTATACCGCAATTTAATACAACCATGCTGTGGCCTTTAAATCTCCACATTGCAATATGCCAACAGTCATTACTTTTTTTAAGTTTCATATTTTATTTTAAACTATAAATTGGAAATATCACATAGATTGTTATTTACATTGCAGAATTAGGATCTCTGCTTAGAAACACAGAGCTCTATGGTGGAATACGATTATTGTGCAACTACCATACAGTTAGGATAGTTAAAGGCACTCCACTTCACCTCATCATTTTTTCTGCTTAAATATTATGCCACATTCTGATTAATACCAGACCAATAAAATCATCTTAGCAATCTGGTTAGAGTCTTTTGTCTACCCAGATGGCCTGCAATGTTAATGTGTGACAATTTCAACAATGAACTAGGACTGTTTTATGGAACCAACATTTGTTCCACTGCTTTTTCTTCTTAGGCTCAGAATTTTGACACAGATGGTACAAATTACTCAAAAAAACAGAAATGTTCATTTAGAAGGCTTAAATATGTGGTTTTACTCAGGCCATCCGAATCTTTTACATTTACAATTCAGTAAAGTTACTAACAACCCTGCTGTAATTAAGGTCTATAAAAATCTTCCCTTCTTTCCCACTTGCTTTTCCCCTTACATATCTACAGCATTTCATTATGCACCCAATTTATTAATATTTATTCCAGTTCTGAAATGTTTTTAATTTTGAAGGATTTACACTGTTCAATCTTGCATCCAATTCCTCGTACCTTCCTAATTATGGAAAAGGGGGGGAAAAACATTTAATCTGCAACCACATCTCAATCCCCCCAGAACCTACACTTTTCTGGATCTTCGAGTAGAAAAAGAAAAGATAAAACTATGTCAGCAGCTTCTGGCCAAACAGCACCGCATTTTCAGTGAAGCAGAAGATTTTGTAATCCTGACTTTCCGTGTGGATACTCAGGAAAGAGTAAAATGTCTCTGAGAAATTACTACAGGAAGAGGAAAATAACAGGAAGAGGAAAATAACAGGAAGAGGAAAATAACAGGAAGAGGAAAATAACAGGAAGAGGAAAATAACAGGAAGAGGAAAATAACAGGAAGAGGAAAATAACAGGATTCTTATAAAGTGTTTTCAAGAGGGAAAGGGTCTAAGAGAAGCCCTGGACTAGAGACAGATGCACTTACAGTTTGAGTCTGTAAAGGCAAGAGGTTATTGTGCAAAACTGCGGGAAGACAAGAGAGTTAACGGAGAGCAACTGCTCTGGAGCTTTTGCTGCTACCCCAGGGAAAGGCAGCTGGCACAGGCTGTCCTGTCCAGGCAGGGTCACGTCCTGCAGCACCAGAGCAGCTCCCCCAGACAAGTTTCCTGCTCATACATCCAGGCAAACCACCACGGGGCTCCCCAAAATGGTCTGGCCACACACAGAGGTGTGGAGGAGCACCCCTGAGGCAGAGACCCTGCTCTGCTCCAAGCCCAGGCACCCACAGTCCTGGCTCAGGGCACTTCAGCCCAGCAGGGGCTGTGGTCTGCCAGAGCCCTTGTGCTCCAGAAAGTCTTTGGGGATTGTGAGATAGAGGGCTGAAATCCTCCATGCAGGTGCACAGCACCCTGTGAGTCCCCACAGCAGGGTTTGCTTCCAGCACATCCTTCCAAAGTGGATCCTGGCACCAGCACAGCCCCAGAAATCTCATGCCATTTCACAGCACTGCAGTTGCCAATGTTTATTTCAGTGCCTTCAGCCAATTTACCTGAGCACAGCTCTTCCTTTGACACTTGCTGCATCTGAGTGTGGTTTCAGCATCATTCTGATGCTCTGGTTTTCCACAATGTATGATGGCTTGGTTTTATTATTTAAACAAATAATTTAAACAATAAAATCAAATTTAAAACCCAACATAAAACCCCATGACTGTCCTTTTCAGGCCTTGCAGAAAGTACACTGTATGCCTGATGCTCCAATTCATTATGATATTCTATTAGATCTGCCAACAGAAAGTGCATTTTGAGTTTCTAAATGCTGTTTCCATTAGAATCAATCACTCCATGCAATTAAGCCAATAGGCTCTCACCATTTCTGCTGTTATGAGCTAAACCATCCTAAATATATTGACAGCTGTCTCCTGGAAGATGACACAAATTAGGTGGAGGGGGCATAAGCCTAAATGTCACCAGTGATAGGACAACAGTTATTCTTTCAGAAATCCACCTAATTTTCATACCCCATAAGGCATGCTGTAGAATTTTTTTTTGCATTGGCAGCATGCAGTAATCGATGTTTTGCATATTACAATCAATAACATGCTTAAATGTTTAAGTTTTGCATTCTTTTGCCATAAACATTGATATATTACAAACTATGTAAAACTGTTCATTGGACTTTTTGTTTGCAGCATGTACTGTATCATTCAGCAAATAAGTGAGCTAAATATTGTTTGTTACAAAACAGATGTCACATGAAATTATGCCATATGTGCTATTAAACATTTTTCTTTCTTTTTTTTTGTAACAGTGAAAACCAAGATTTCGTTTCAGAAGTGAGTGTATTTGGCTTTTCAAGGACTTGAAGCATGAAAACAACATCTCTAAAATATTTTAAAATCTGCTGTGCATCTTGTAATCCAGTTTCATAGGTAGAATTTGAGTGTTTTAAATTTAGATACATTAAAATAAATAAATATGCTAAATGTATGATTGCATTACTACTTCTCCACAGGTTCTACTAATTTATCATAGAGGACAATGAGAATTTTCCAGTTCAGCCCCACCACTTAAATGTTAAGATTTTTGTCACATTGGTACCTTTAAATACATGTTCTGTAACTTGAAAATTAATGTATCATTTTCAGTCACCTAAAAGAAAATCCAGTTATTGGATGTAAACATTTTTGTGAATAGGGGGTGTATGGGATTCACTGAGGTCAGGGATGGTCAATGCAGACTTGCTCCAGGGTGAAACCCAAAGCCAGTAACTCTGCACAAGGAAAAGGAACACGTTCCAAGATTCAACATTAATTGTTTTGACAGAACCATATATGTGAAAGCAGAGCAATCTATATCTCCAGACTCTCAAAGTGTGAACTCCACCACAGAGTGAGCAGAATGCAGGAAACATGTTGCTAAGAGCCACGCAGTAAAACAAAATCTGGTTGCCACAAGAAGAGTGACATTGGCATCAGAGGCAAAGACACTTACACCCACAAAAGGAAACACAGCACACTGGGAAGGCAAGGAGAAGAGGAGCAGATGCAGCAGCATGAGGAAGAAACTCAAAGTATAGATCTTCAGACTCCATATGTAGTTTTCTTTCTCTTATTCATCAAAAGGAGGAAGACAGGGTAAACAAAAAGGGAGATAAAGACAAGAAGGTGAAGAAAATATTTTTTCTTCCTTTTCCCCCCTGAAGGCAAATACTTGCTTACATTTCTAAACATACTATCTTTGTGAGGCCTCTCTGTAATACAAATAACTAATTGCTTGCCAGCCAGCAGTAAAACTGAGAAGAAGAGTCCTTGATCTCCCAGCTTGGTAGAGATTCCTGAGGCTTCTAGTCAGTAAAAAAACCCCTGGAAATAAACTTTAACACTTCGGTGGATGGAGTCTCTCCTCCAACACTACAAGCTTGCACATGAAGCCAGACAAACTCATCTCAGACCCCAGGACGCTGTGCCAGGCCTGGTGAAGCTGCCTTCCACAGGTCACAGCATCAAATCCCCCTTCAGCTCTCTCCTGGTTCCTGAAGGTTAGTGTCACCTTTTCCACATCCCAGCCATCGTTCTGCAGGTTCTCTTGGGTTGTTTGTGGGGGAATGGCAGATGGGGCCACCATGAAGGATGGCTGCTGTGCCTCGTTCACACCACCACACACATGGGACACAGATAAATACCACCTGGTTGGCTCACTGGATTTTTCCCACGAGGAGAAGCTTTTCCAGCACAGTGATGCAGCAAAACTCCAATGTCTCCAACCCAGCAGCTCTGCCTTAGGCTGATCCCAGGAGGATGAGCCCTTGTTTGGTGCCCACCCTGCAGAGCCCTGGGTCCCAGGGATCCCTTGGCACCACAGGGATGGGCGCCCGGTGCCAACATGTGCCCCTCAGACCTGGTGCTGCAAGCCAAGCACCACCCTGAAATTCCTGGTTTTTCCAGTTTTCTGGTCTAACATGCCTTGGCCAAGTCTAAACAGGGTTTTTGTCTATAGTGCAAGAGAGTAGAAGCAGATCAAGCATTTCCCTGGGAAAAAGCACAACCATGGAGCAGCAAGCAGGAAAAGCAATTCTACATAACTCCCCTCATGGCAAATCCTTAGTCCACACAAGATCTTCAGCAAGAAAACATACACAACTTAAAAAAAAAAAAAAAATCAAACCCAACTTTTTTTCCTGAAAATACACTGTTTTTCACCCAAGATTATTTTTAAATTATACAGCTAGGTGCAAGTGTTTGGGGTGGTAGATTTTTTACAAGTGCCAAGGATCTGAGAGTGGGAAAGATTACAGGTAACCCTGCAACCCTGATTGAATGCAAATAGAGTTGTAAAAGCTTCCTCTTCTCCCTGCCTCCATATTGCACCTTATGCAGCAAAGTGCTTAGTGCATGATAAAAATAGCTAGATCTTTCAAAATCTTAGAAGAAAGGTACTTGAATGTTTTTCTTTAAACGTTGTATTTTCTTAAAGGCAACATAATGAGGTCAACCAAAGCTGGATTCAAGCAGATAAACTGTGTTTAGGAGAAACCAGAGGTTGAGCGAGGGGGTTTTAGCAGAGGAAAACAAAGAGAATGATTGCAAAAGTCAGATCTCAAAATGTTAATCAGATTCAGAAACATAAAACATGACAATTTAATGGTGTTTGGTTAAAACCAGAAAATCTTAAAGTTCTAAGCATCTTACATTGAATTCTAATACTTTTTTAATTATTAGATATAAAATGCTTACAATTTTCACTGAAAATTAGACTTGGTAATTTATATTTCTTGTTTATACAGTACAATTTGCTGATGAAAAAAATGTGCTAAACTTATTGATTCATGACCATAATTGTTTAATTATTTATCATTGCAGAATTATATTAGCATTTATAATAATGCAGATGTGCACAAAGGCTAAGAAGTCATATACAGCTTTTGTTTTGTGTTTGCTGTGCTGAAATTAGGTTGATCCAGGTTGTGTGTGCACACTGCACATTGCAAGTGTTGCAACTCGGCGTCTCTTGGTTCTGCTGGAGTTTAGAGGGGGTCTAACCAATAGCCACAGTAATGAAAACACTCCCATAGCTAATAAAGAATATAAATCCAAAGCCAACAGCATCTCAGGAGAAGTCTCCTGTCGGGCTGATTGCTCTGTTACCATGATGCACATTAAATTCAGTGCAACACACGCACAGCTGTTTGCTCCGTACCACCCACAGCAGAGGAGCAGCTCGTGTGTGTTTGGTACAGGGGAAGCCAACGAGAGCTGCACACCACAAAAATTACAACCAGCTAAGCCAGCCAACATCTTCTGCGTGAGGCCAGTTAAAGAAGAACATAAGATCTCTTGATATGAGAGAAACACTTTCCTTTTATTTTCATCTTTGTTTTAAGGGATCGTAAACAGTGGAAGAAAATGACAGATGCCTCACTTCAGCCTCTCCTCCCCTCTGTGTGCTAAATCTATTCCCTCAAGGAACTCCAATAAGACTGACATGCATCCCTTTCTGGAGAGCTGCTAAAATAGCTTTGCCATGGGCTTCACAAGAAATTTGTAACACTGAGTGTGTCTTTCTGGACTCATCCTTCTGACACATTGATAGCCAAGGCTGCCGTTGCCTCTCCCCTCCGCACTCTTTTCACCTAACACTATTTACTGGTGCTACCTTTTCATAATTAAGAGTCCGTATCAAAGCAGTTGTAACACCATTTAAGCAGCTTTTCCAAGGAATCAAATCTAAATGAAAAGGCAAAGTATAAAAATGCCCCATCTTCCACTGTGCCTAACTGATTTGCTCTGCATTTTATCCTCAGGGAGGTGCTGATTCCAAAAGCCAGGGAAGAAGGACCATTCACAAAAGCAGCATCACACAAGCAGCAAGGACTGATTGGCCATTGTACACCCACACATGTCAAGGGTCTCTGAAAGCAGCCCCCCAGCCCTGCTCTGGCTATGGTGGCTGGATTGTTTATCACCATTCACAGAGTGAGCATTTAACCTACTGACTCCTGCACCGCAGCACAGGCCAGGTATTTGTTTCTTTTGTTAGATTAATATTGGTAACAGAATAACACACTCATTAGTGGTGATAATGATTATACAGCAAGGTAGAATAGCAATTCTTCCAGTGTACCGCACAGAGGAGTCGGTTTCATTAATTAATGAAATTTATTAAAGAACACAAGACAATCAAAGAAAACACACTTTTGTTAAGCACCTTCTCAGATGCTGATCACTGGCTCAGTAACTTTTTAAACCTTTCCACCTGCTATGAAAATGCTGCATGTGCCATACAGAGGGAAGAGGGACAGGAGAGCACAGCCTGGCTCAGAGGTGGGCAAGCACCCTCCCCTCCTTGGCTGGCAGGAACAGAACCCTTGTAGGGGCTGCCAGGGGCTCCAGAGAGGAAAAGCCCAGAGGAGACAGCACAGGATAAACTGTGCCCCCACACTGAATAGACCCCTCCATTTCCCAGCTGGCTCTATCACTGTGTAATGTAAGAGACCAGCTCCTCTGGGAGTGCTTCTGCAAGGCCCTAGCCACACCTTCAAGTTTGGGCAAGGTCTTCTTCTGAGCAGGATTTGCAGTTATTGAAACCTGAATCCTCATAAACCTCTCACAGGGATGGCAATTTAACAAATTATTTACCAGAACTGCAAAACAACACACAGGTTTTGGTTTTCACTAATGAAAAAAAAACAAAAACAAAAACCCCAAAACAAACAACTATGGCAGAGTAGAGATTTGCATCCAAGTTCCCAGTCTCAAAGCTATCATAGGCAGAGTGCCTGCTTTTCTTTAAGTGATCACATTCCTAACATGACTGTCATGTCAAATTTTAATTCTGGCCACCAACACACTGCCATTTGCTATCTGGGGGATTTCTTGGCTTTGCCAAGCAAGGAAATACCAGAGTGTTCAACTGTGCATTTACTGCTCAAACAGCTTCAGGATGAAAAAAGGTGGTGAGGAGGACTAAGATTGCTGTAGGGGCTGCAAGACTTAGTTTCCTCAATTTCCCCAGGAATCAGTTACATGACACAGTATTTCTGATCTTCCAATTTGATCCTTGATTTTTAGTTCCCCCATCATGAGACAGCAATTGCTCAGCACTGTGCAGAGATGCCTAAGAAATTAGGAAATGCCTGAACGCAACAGACACCACAACAGGGACTAAAACATGCCATGGCAGCAAACCAGAGAAGGTACATCTCATCTTAATTGCTTAGTCTGTTTTGTTCAAATACAAATGTCTTTTAGGAAATGACAATAAATTGCAATCTATTTTTATTATGATCTTTCCAGGTAGTGTCTTATCTACATTAAACCAAAAGTGTCTGGTAAGATCAATGTGCCAAAAGTCAGACCCTATTTCATTTTAAAGGGGTTTTTTTAGACCAATACCTATCAGTAAACCAGACAGACACCTAACAGCAGAGAACGACTTTTTTAAGTAATGCTTTCTGGATTACCACTATTTGCTGCAAAACTTTAGACATTTAAACTCCAAATCTAACTCTATTCCTTCAAGAAAACATTTTTAAAACCAAAGTCAACAAGGCTTTGTCTCAGGAAGAGGATTTGAGGGTTGTTTTGGTTCCTGCACAGGACTTGGTGCAAGTCACTTCTGAGCATCAGAGTTTATTGTATTTCTTGGATCTCCAAATGGAAATCAAGCTCATTCAAAATCCACCTCATAAAGGAAGTGCTTACAACTCCTGAATCATCACCCAGAACTCAGTATTTCAGGTCACTTATTTGCAAGATAAAAAACACTTACCTGTTGCAGTTCTTACTAAATGATGTGTGAGATCACTACATTCATACAAGGCTGATGCAACTGAGTAGCCCAAAATGTTTTTTCCATCAGCACCAACCTGAAGGAGCATAACTTCATGCAAATTGTCCCATGTCCTTAAAACCAGTGCCCCTGAAGTCAGAATGAGAGTGCTGCAGAAGCTAACCCAGGAAAGAGCTGCTTTAACACGCTTAATGAAGAAATGAGGTGGAATGGAAATGAATTTTCACAGCAATCAATGCAATATTTCATTGTTTCCTTAAAAAGCCCGGCTCTTCTCCTGCCAGGTTGCCCCTTCCCTCTTTCCCATTGTGTTTCCATCAATTTAGAACTTAAATCAGCAAAACAATTGTGTGACTTTCAAAAATGCTTGAAAGCTATAAGCATGAAAATGTATTTTTTGTGGCTGTGTGCAACCATGAAACATTTTTTAATGAAGAGATTGAAGTTGTATCTGCTCTCTTACTTGCCTGGGTTTGCTGTCACCAGTGCTGCACCCCACAGCTTTGTGATGGTTAACACGAAAGCACGTCTGGACTACAATGGATGGGTTGTGTCCTTCATTAGAATCATTGGTTTTCATCACACTTTATTTTCAGTAATCTTCCTTTAAAATAACTCTTTGAACCAAAGCCTACATTCCTCTCTTGTTCCAACACTAATCTCCTATTTGCCAGTCCTCAGGATTCACACATATTGCTATATTTGGTGTTATTCCTAAAGCTCTTCATAATTACACCACAATTAATTCCTTAAATTTAAAAGTGTTTTGAGCTCTCCTAATTGTAGAGACAACTTCAAGAATATTGCCAAAATAATCTAATGGTCTCCAAGTGACAAAGCAATGAACAAAAATCACTTTAAAATAAAAAAACCCTCTTCATAAGCCAACATCATATTTGTGGGGAGCCTGACTCACAGTTGTGAGTGCTGGTGTTTAGTAACATAAACTGCTCTTGTCACAAAGATCCTGGAAACTTTATACAACTTCTTAAGGTTGGGGAGATCATGCAGGAAAAGCGCTAAACATTCCATTTAAACCATCTTCCAGTTCCCAGATGGATGTCTTGTTCACAGACATGCAGATCCTAGACTGGTTTATCTCTTTAACATCCCAGCCATGATCCTGATCCTGCAGCTGCCATCTCTTCCTGCCCCTTCAGTCTCACACAGGAGGCCAAGGCCATGTTCAGGCAGCCCAAGAGTTTCCATGCAGCACCCAAAGCCTGCAGCCCCCAACAGCCACAGCTCAGCACAGGAGGGACTGCAACCCCCTCTGTCCTTCTCCACTGTGACAAGGACACCTCTCTGAACAAAATGATGGGCCCAGACTGAGATACCAACATCAGTTCAGAGGGAATCACCACCTGCACAGCACAGATGGGGCATGCAAAGGAACACCTCTTATACACCTCAAAATAAACAGGAGCTGGAGAACCTCCAGAGCACAGAGGAAACCTCATTTTGTCACTCTGCTCACAAGTGTCTCCTGAGCATAAAGAGTTCAGAAAGACCTGTGGTTTGATGGAGGCAAATTTTATTCTTCAGGTAAAAATAAATTGAGGTAAACAGAGTAAGGCCTTCTTCCCCCTCCCTCTGACAGCACTGAACTCTCAGAAAGCCTCTCCAGGCCTGAGCAGCCACAGCCTGAGCCACTTCCTCAGGACTGGCAATGTACAAAGCGCCGTCTGGGGAGTCCTGTCACCCACTGCAAGGTCACCTCCACATCAAGCTGATTTCAGAGGCTGCACAGCACTGAACAGGCTCTGTGGCTGATCCCAGAGAGCACAACTCCCACTGCAACATGAGAGTCAGCCCAGTATTCTAATCATCACCCAGGCCCCAAAGAGCGCTCAGACTGAAGAGATGGGGAAAAAAGAATCTTTTAGGAGATAAGCGCAGTTTTGTCTCTGCATAATGAGAGTAAAACATGAGATATCTAAATCTTTATCCCATATTCATACACTTATAGCCAAAAAAACAAGGAACAATATCAGAAATGTTCCAAGAATACTATGCCAGCACTTATCTGGTGACACTTGAGATGAAGAAGATAATTGAAAGGATGATTGCATTGGGCTTGTTGTACTCCATTGATAAGAAAGGTTTTAGAGAGCCCATTCAGTATGCTCAGCCATGATACAAGATGCCAGGAGAAAACAGCACTGCAGCAGTGACAGCACCTCAGATCTATGAAACATTAAAATGGAAGACAAAGCAGGCTCTGAAAGAAGCAATATTGGGCACAGTTTGCTCGATGACAAACATTTGGACAAATATCCAGACATCAGAATACCTCTTAATCACTGCCCTCTGACTGTCACCCTGCATTCCCATGCAAATCCTGCCTGTAAAGGAGAAGCCTTTGCTGTCCCTCCCCTTGGAAAAGGCCAGTAAGGAAAACACCAGCAGCCCAAACCCTGTGTGGCTGTGCTCTCAGCGTCTGCCAGCAGGGCTGACGTGAAGTCCAAACCCAGGAAAAACACGAGGTGATCGCTTGTTTTCCTGTTCTATTTATTAAACAGTTGTTCCTTGATTATAACTAAGCACTAAGTTTTTGCAATACTAGCAAAATCTGTAACGGTTTCTATAACTCTCATGATATTCTAAGCTAACTTCAGAGGCAGAGCAATTTACCAGAACTGCAGCTTAAACAAGTTTGAATTTCATTTGCTATATATATGAAGAGAATGCTCTTACTGAAAAAAGAAATGCATGAGCGCACATTAAAGCAGAGCTTTGATTCTGAACTCTTTATCCTGAACTCTGAACAATGGATACTTATGAATCATTTGTGCTGCATACTGAAGCCTTTTGAACTGGTAACAAGAGAAATCAGTTCTGCTAATGCATCTCTCATCCCAGATCTCTCACTCATCCAGATTTTAAATCTGAAACTTGGAAGAATATAACCATCTTTTTGGAAGGACCAAGAGTATTTTGGAAAACAGACTGGTCAGAGGGGAGGGGAATTTCAGGCTGGGGCAATAAGGAGATTGTGCTGGTTCTGATTTTCAAGACCAGATGTTTAAAACAAATGTCTGACAAAGGTGGGGAAGGGGCATTACAAAGTGGTTTGTACTGCTGCATTTAGGGTCTGTCTGGGCAATATTGTCACTGCATGGTCAGAGCAAACCTGAATCGTGGAGGTCCTACTGATTGGGATGATATTAATTAAAATTTTGGATGTGGACACAACACCGGATTACAGTTTAGGAACCTATCCTTCATATTGGCATAAATTTGGTCCTAGTAATGAAAAAAACAGTGCCACAAAGGTAGAAATTCTCTCAAGGAAAACCAGCCTTACTAGTACTATAGTCTTTCTATATAAGCCATCTTTAGTCCTTTCCTACTTCTTACAGTTAACAGAAAATGATCTTAGCTATGAAAGAAAAGGCTCCTAGTTATGAATTTTATACAAGCCAGATGTAGCAAGTTCCACATTTGAGGATATGTTTCACAGAAGAGATCAAACTCAGATTAAGAGAACTAGAAGTGCAGTCTGCAATGGACAGACATGTGCCTCCAACTCCAGGCTATTGAGAATTCCTTTTAAACAGGAAAATGTGCAAAAAAAAAGCTACTGAAATTTTATAAGAGATAAATTGCACAATGCCAACCTGATTAAATTTCAAATGCTATCAACTTCTGCTTAGAGCCTAAGAGAGAGAGCAGACCTGAATGGAGAGTGCAGCCACTGAAAATGCTTTCCAGGCAGGTCCAGACATGTGACAAATGAATGTCCACATTAAATGACAATGTCACTAACGACAGAAGCATTGCAAGACCAAAGGAAGTGCACAATCAGAACTCTGCATTTCAGTGCAAAATTCACCCTTGCTATTTAGCAGAGATGACCTGTGGGTGACAGAAGGCCTGCAGTGTCCCAGGTGCACGCACCTGTGCATGGGGCAGGCTGGACCAGCACATTGCCTGTGTGTTCATGCTGCACCAGTTAGGTGCCTGTGCAGGATGCACTGAGGTAAAACCAGGCCCACAGAGTGACCCAGACCCTCTCCTTGCCATGCAGCCACAGCTTCCCAATAAAGCCCATTTCCTCTGGCAGCTCCCCAGGTAGATGACTGCACCAGGGCTCAGCTACCAAAAGGGAAGGTGGTGGGATAAAGCACAGATCCCAAGGCAGCCCCAGGGGAAGCTCAGCAGTGTCCAAGGGCACCCTCCAAGGGTCTGTGGTACTGGGACACTGGGGAACTTCAGGGTCTTGCTGCTCCATCACCTCACATGTCCCCTTTAAGGAGTGACCACTGTCAGGTGTCACCACTGCCCATGTCAAAGTGCCATAGCCCTCTTCCTACAGAGATGATTTGTGGGCAGGGTGTATTTAATAAATTACTTAAATCTCAACTCCTGGATGCACCTGTAATCCCCAGGGTTTCATCAAATGTTTTTCTTACCCTCTTCATAACTATATACATGCTTAGGATTAAGCCGTGGTAGAATTTCCTAAGTACGTGCCATAAATACTTTCGTATGCCAAACTGAAAGCTTCCTCTCTCATGTTTAGTGACCCTCAAATCACACTTCTTTCAGATCACCCAACTGTTACAGTAATAGCAAAAGCAACAGGATGGAAATAGCAAAATTCCATGCACATGCACACTTTAGGCTAAATTCACAAAAAGGAACAGCCTCTCCCCTGAAATGCAGCCAGCTCTGGGCTAAAATGAATTTTGATTTAGGAAACAAAACAACTCCCCAGCAATTTTGGAGAAAAGACAAGTTTTGCATTGGGCAGCTCTGCTCATCTAAAGCAAGCAGCAGAGTAGTAGGAATATCTTCCTGCAGAAAGAGCAAGCCTGGAAGCCACCCCACTTGCTAAATAGCACAGCCCACTGATTGCTGCCTGTAAAAATGGTCAAAAGAAACTGAAAAACACGAATCTGCATTTTCCAGGAAGCGCTGAGTAAGATTTGGATAACCAAGGAGTTTCCCTGTAGATGGGACAGGAGCACCAGCGAAGGAAGAGGAGAATGAAGCCCCAACGCAGTGGTGCAAGTTCTCATTTGCAATGCTAGAGCTGCTTTATATGCTGAGCTCCCATCCTTCAAGAGCAGGTCAATGTTTTAATGTGGATTGGGCACATAAATGCAGATCAATTTATGCATTAAAAAAAATCATCTACATGTGCATTTATTTCAATTTCATTTTAGTGAATCAGGTCCTGATTCAATGCTAACTGAAAACCCTTGAAATAACTGCGAGCTTGCTCATAGCCAATTCTGTGTCACCACTATGAAATTAGTAGTGAAATGGCTCAACAGTGCTAAGACATTCCCCAACTACTCCAGCAAGCAGTCGCTCACCTCTAAGGTTAACAGGATAAAGGCTGGATAAAGAAACTACTCATTATACCAGCTCTACAAAGAAGCAATTATGAGACTTTATAAAGTGGTTTCAAATATATTTTGCAAACTAGGACTCAGACAAATATTAGTGGCAGCAAATTACAGTACTTAGCAGAATTATCACCAGAAAAGAGACTCTTTTAATCTATGAAAAATATCAACAAAAGATGTAAATATGGACTCCTCAATGGGTGGTATATCTTGAGGAAAATATACATCTAATCTCACAGTGTGTTACCTCCAGTACCTGGAGAGAAGGTTAACAATTCAGAGCTGTTTCCTACAGCTATAGAATATATTTTGATGTAGAATTGTAGAGATCACAGACTTAAAATCTATTGTATAATCACAGGGCAAGTGCAAGGAACCTGGGGACATACTTCACCACAGTAAAGTGCTGGAACACTGGCTTTCATTTTAATCAATGCTATTCCCTGTTTTTAACAAATTATATTTCATTCTGTGGCCTTTAGGTTCTATTTTTCTGCACATAAACAGCAACAGTGTTTTCCCCACCACACGTACAATTTGCAGCTGAATCCTGGCATTACACAAGTATTTATCTCCACGTGTGTCGGGCATCTGGGAGAGCAGAGAGTCACCCTCACTGAGCTTCAAGCACCAGATAATGGCCTCCAGAGCAGCCCTGCTTGGATACCAACAAATCTGTGGCTGCTCTGGGTTAAACTGCACATGCCAGCAGGAAATCTGTTGGTGATCCAGAGATTCACAATCCCCATGCATTCCCCTCCTCACAGTCCCATTCAATGGATGAATGGCTGGTGGGAAACAGCACCTTGGGATGTCAAGCAATTACTGCAGGTTAACGCCAGGATAACAGAGAAATATTTGCCCATCCTGTCCCATGCAATTCATGTTTAAACACCCTGAATGCCAAGCTGCAATTCAGGAAGTCAAAGATTTCTCCAGCCTTGGCTTCTCCTTGCTCAAAGCACGAAGTACCCCAGTGGAGGCCAGCACTTGTCCCACATGGCCAACTACTGTCACAGGCAGAAAATGCTCCTGTGGCTCCCTGACATTTCTTTCTCTTTCACTCCCTCTTTCTTTGAGGGAAGAATACGCATGGTTTTAAACACCTTCCATTAAAATCACATACCAAATGTTTTGGACAGAACTCCAGCAGATCTGGGGAGTGACCCCAATCACACACTCTGGCAAAGGAGACAACCTCCAGGGCAGTAGCAATCACTGCCTCCCCCCTCTTCCCATGAGGGCCCTCAGTGCCCCTTGAACCCCCTCCCAACCACATTTACCTGGAAGCTGTGGTGGCTGCCAGCAGCAAGGATCTGAAACCCTCTGCATTAACTGAATGCATCTGAGAAGCAACTTTCCATGGGCCCTTTAACCCTTCTTGCTTCATTCATGTGAATTTGTGTTTGGCAAGCTCCAAAACATTCAGAGGTCAGGTTTTAGCTTAATTAAGAAACCACAAAAATCCAGACCATCATCCAAACCTTCTGAGCCCTCGGAGTGTGGGAAAGCAAAGTAAGAAAATCACACACCAGCAATTTCTCTGAAGACTTCTCATGTTTGCTGTTTTGAAGAAGCCTTGAAAATACCAGAACCTTTTATCTCTTTCACGCTGCACTTGAGCTCAACAGAGACCCCACCAAAAACTCAAAGCAAAACACCTGAGCTCTAATGCATTACCATTTGCAGCTGCTTAATTTTCCAGTATCCCACAGCTGCTTTTCAGACTCCTCCTCAGGAAATCTGCTGGGGATATCACTTCTACCTATATTCTGTCACACACCACTTCTTCAGTTTCTTTCACCAGTTCCTTCACTTTTAAAATCCATCTTCCTAAATTTGGAAAATAAATCCTCCCCTTTGTTCCCCAGGTGGGTATAATTCACCCCTTACTTCTCCACATTTGCCATCTGACTCCTGGATGAAACAGCAGAGAGCTGCAGCGTCAGCAGTTCCTAAAGAGACCATCCCTTTCCCTCGCTGTTTGGATAATGGTTGCTCCATGAGATCAATTAAAAAAAGAAAATGAAAACAGGAATTGATACCCAAGCCTAGGCCCTTGCCCAGGCTGAGGGCACCAACAATTGCAGAGATAATTTAGTGGTGCTCTTCTGCCCTCATTTTGTCCATGTTTATTTACGCATCTTTCTGTTATAAGCATTGTACATTAAAGTCGATAGCCCACCTCTGCTTATCAGAAAACAAGTGGAGCCAGACTTGGACTTCTATAAATAAGATTTACTCTATTGGCTAAATAATGACATCTAAACTGGTCTGATTTAACTGACTATGGCAGTTCTTAGAGCAAAATTTAATTACACTTTGTACTTATTACAGTTCCTTTGTGTGCCTCTTGCTTCCCAGCAATTTTGAAATATAGACTTAAGTCTGCTGTACAATACATCTCCATACCTATAGTGACATGTGCTAACAGATGGCACCACGAGCACAGAGCAGCAGATCAGCATGAGTTGTCAGTTTTGGTGGCCACATTTTCCCTTAAGTTATCTCAGCCCAACAAAAAATGGCATGAAATAATCACTGCCCATTTCCCATGGGCTGGGAAGAGCATGACTCAGCAGCAGTGCTTTTTATAACATCCAGACACTTGACTTTCTAGAAAAGCTTTTATATTTATGGAGTGCATTCGTTATGGAAGTGTGCTAAGTGAGGGATGCTCTGGGATGATGCTGCTCAGCCATAAATGCAGATCTCAGGGCCCTGGGTGGGCTGGGCAGGCTCAGGAGGCGGCGAGTGACGTGTGTTTGTGTGAGCTGGGTAATAGTGCTCCATAAAATTATATTAGATGTGCATTAGGGGCTGTAACACAAGACCGGGAGAGTAAAGGACACACGTAAGCAGGAAGGAGAAGCACATGCAGGGGCACTGGAGAGTGCTCATGTGGTTCTGCCTCCCCACTGCCCTGTGCCATCTCCTCACACCACCAGCCACAAAACTGGAAGGAGCCATGAGGGTTAGTATCACACCCTACCTTCACATTTCACATGCACTTTATCCCATTCAGAGGAAATTTAGCACTAGCCCAAGGTGGGGTTCAGCACCAGTGTTAAAAAACCTACACCACAGTGAAGATACCAGCACATACTACTAACACAGTCTAAAAATGAAATGCTCTAAATCTCATCTTCCCCCCAAGCTCACAAACTTCAGAGCCCTTTAGGACCTCTCCTGCTAGTTCTATCATCCTCTGATTAGATTTCCTGAATTCACACTCCAAACACATTCATGGCCTGTGAACAGCCTCAGAGTTGGGAGCATTGGAGCTGCTTTCACCTCACCTGAGCCAGGTGTAACACCCCAACACCTGCCCAATTTCAATTCTGAGCTGACTGTAGAACATCATAGGAAATGTAGTGCTTGATGATGATGATGATGACTCCTCTTTTTCTGCCCTCTCCCTGTTCCCAGCCACACATTCCTCTGGGATCCTTGGACCAGGGATGTCAGATTGAGAGTCCAGGCTCTGTTGGTGCATCCCCAGGAAGAAGCTTCCTTCTTCACAGCCTTCAAGGACACAACTGTCTCCTGACATTTTGGACCTTCATCTTGGTAAAATCCACAGAGGCTGAATTTAGCTACAATTAAATGTCATTTTAATTAATGTAGGTTTTTCTGGTGCCTTCTGTTTTAGCATTTATGACTGCCCAACCACTGATTATTTATTTGTTTTAAAACATTCATTGTTCTTCCATTGATGCCTGAAATCAAGGTCTCAAAGCAACATCCTCCAAATCCTTTATGGAGGAGAATCTGTATTTTTTTAAAATGATTGGTGGAACGTTCTTAGTTTGCGTGTTTGCATATAGAAAACCACTTATGTGCAGCTCTAAATATGACTAAGTGGACTACAGACAGTTCAGAGGACAGGTTGTTACTAGGCAGATAAGAATTTCAAATGCTAACTTGAAAATATAATTGGCATGTGAGCAGGTAGCAGGAAACCATGTGGAATGTATTTTCTGAGCATCTACACTTCCACCATTTCTCTGCAGTGGAAATGCATCAGCACACGATTTTTACCATCAAAGCCCGCGATGTTGTAACCTACTGCAGAATTGTGGCCTTAGGGTTCAGTAAATTACTGTAAAATAATTTTAAATGTTTGCTGTTTTCTTTCAAAATGAAAAATACAGAATGAAAACCTCAAAAAAAAAACATCACACAGAAAACACTGATTTGGTTATATTACTGCATGAGTGTGGAAATGCTTTTAAAGCCTCTCTGCTGCTGGGTGGGTGCTCGGGGTGCTTTGGGGTCCTGGTCCTGGTCCAGAGCAGGTGTGGCAGAGCTCCCCAGCCCCAGCACACTGCCCTGGCCACCTCAGGGTTGCAGGATCTATGCCTCAGGCACCATCCCAAGAATTTATGTGAATTATGTGCTGCATCCAACAGCAAAATTTTTCAATCAAGGCCAAGAAGAGGAAAAATTCTACAGGAAGATGAGTCTAGTTTTAATTACAGCAGCACAAATACAACCCTGACAAACCCCTGCAGAATAGACACCTCTTAGCATTTCCCTCTCAGAACCACAGCAAAAAACACATGAAAGGTCATATACAAGATAGGATTTGACACAATAAGATTTCGCTCCCATGTTAATGCACCTCAGATCAAGCCTGCAAAAGTGAAATAATAAATTTAGGAAAACAAGCAAAATGACCCTACTGGTTGGTTGGTTTTCTAGATACCATCTACATATTTTAGAAACGTACAACCTTCTAATAGAAATGAATAAACTACTCAACCATAAAGTTGCTATAGAAGATATGCTTGTTCTGATTGGAAAGGGCATCTGCTATCTGCAATATTGATAATACTTTTCAAATTTCATCTGCTTTTGTTTGCATTCTGTGTCGTCTGTTTAAACACACTGGGAATAATAATGAATCCCAGCATTATCTCCACTTTTTCAAGGCCGAACATATAACTTTATCACAAAAATAATTAAAATTCTTTGGCACTCTTGTATCTTTTCCATTAAACGTTATCAAGCAGTGACAATAAACTAACATCAGTCCAAGGCTGCCCATATGCTGCTTTTAAAAAGAATGTATTTGTCCCAGGGTGAGAGACATGAATTTTGTGTTTACAGGGTCAAACAATTCCAAAGTTTTTTACAGTGTAAGGACTAAAAAATCTGTGCATGCACACACACATGCAAATGCACAAACACAGAGCTGAGGATATTGGGTTCAGAGGGAACACCTACAAACTGTTTTGTTAAAACTTCCGTTCACAGGCAAATCTTAGCAGCTTAATAATTTGGAGAACTAAAGATATAAATATTTTGCATACTTGTACAACACAGTCAATCCAATAAATGATGCTCTGAAACATTCTTGGATGTCATATGCAGTTAATCTCAGACGTAGCAATGATTTTTTTTCCTGAAGTGAATTTCATATATAGAGCTATATATTATCTCCTACACATAGGAATAATGTTACAATTTCATTTTGAAAATCAATAATATTTTAAAATTAATAATATTAGTTTATAATATTTTTAAATCCCCTTTCCTTTGTTATCCAAAATAAAGAAAAATAAAACATGTTTTCTGATATCTTTGCTTAATATTGATTAATACTCATTAGTTATTTAAGAAAGAAGCCACCAATATTTCATTTTTCACACACCTCCAGTTATCTGCCAGTGAAAACCAGTGTAGGTTTTAGAATACATTGCTACAATATCCAACTCCAAAGTCTTTATGATTTTTATAATCTGTGCTAACTTCTGCTTAAAATGTAGTAAAGCAATGATGTTGATCTCATTTCAATAGCACATACACAGTATTGCATAGTAATGCACTGGCTTTTATAAGCCAGGAAACAGTACCAACTCACTAAACAGATCCATCAGGATAATTGAAGAACTCATTTCAGGAGAACTCCCATATGAAGGCAGAAATGTTAGAAGATGTTAAATTTTCTTTTTGTGTGTTGTTGGCTCGCTTGATAAGCAGAAGCAAGTTTATACAGCTCTGCAGCTAGTGTAGAATGCTTAAGCAAGAAATCCATAACTTTTAATATGATGAGATTGTCCTGCTAGGAGAGATGGATTTTTTCCAATATCACTGCTAACAAACAAGTGGAGTTTCCTGTATCAGCACATTTCTGTTTCTACTCTGCAGCACACATGTGCTTCATTTAGAAACAATACATGGCTCAACATTTTTGGCATATTAAAAATGAGACGAGTACGTTGGGCTGGCTGATGGACAGGTATCCTAACAGGTTTCTTTGGAGAACGAGTACAAAATCTTATACAGATAGACACACTGACAAGCTTGAGAAAACAGGGAGGGGGGAAGTGTGAAGTTATTTGTGTTAACTTCCCTTCCAAGATTTAGTGGCAGTGTTACTTACTGGAGTGACTGCTGGGTGGACAGATAATGTCACACAGTGTCTTATTACATGATTTCAAACCCCTGTGCACAATCTCACTTCCTGCATGAAACTTAAATATGTTTCAGGTAGGAGCTAAATAAAAGACATTACTTTTCATCTGCTTTTTCACTTAATGCTAATATAGTCACTTGTCAGTGAATGTAAAAGTAAAGGAGACAAGGGTTTATTTTTATACCTCACAGAACAGCAACTGGTGATTTCCCTTAGATCATTGCTTTTGTGTGTGCAGGCACTAAGCTTTTTTCTTTTAATATTTTAGACATACTTTATTTTTTATTCAAAACAGTTTTATCCCAAGGCTGACATGCCGATATTGTCAGGAAAGGAGGTGTGATGTTTGAACGTTCCTGGGTACTTTTTCTCATTATACCTTATGAATGTAGGTGGTGCATCTCATTAATCCTAGAGCTAATCACCAGGCTCACAGCACTCATTCCTTCAAAGGTTTGGCTGAAGACACAGCTCTCTGGTTCACTTGAGAGGATTCACAGCACATGTGTCCCCAGGAGCAGGCAGTGGGGACATGGAGCAGAGCTGCTGCTGGGATGGGATTGCTCAGAGCAGCACAGCTCTGCCAGCCACCTCCCACATACCACACCAGGTGTCCCACTCACTCTCAATGAATGAAAACGTGCTTTCTCTGTAGGCACTGTGTGTTTTGTGTTCAGGAAAAGCACCATGGAGACCTATCAAGTCTCCAAGAGGGACCACGTGCGGGTGAGGCAGGATCCAGGTTCCTCCTGCTCATGGGCAGGAAAGGGAGCTGCACCCTTCTCTTTGGATGGCCCCCTGAGGGATGTTGTGCAGAGTTACTGTTTGGGCAGCAGCCACCGGAGCATCCTGGCAAGCCATCAGTGTGGCAATTTTAGCCAGGTTTGTCCCTAAAACACACCTTGCTACAGAATGAGCAGGATGCCAGAGGTGCCATGAGTGCAGCAGGGAGCCTGAGCCAGGCAAGCTTCGGAGAGCATGGCTCCTGCAACAAGAGCATAATTGAGAGAGCCTCACCTTGATGGGGCTGAGCAGAAGATGAGAACAAGCTGCAAGCTGTGGCATTGGTGGCCACGGGAGCAGCAGGGTGAGAGCACTCCCCCTGCCACTTTGCTTCCAGCCAGCACACAGCATGATCTGGCAGGACAGAGCAGGAGCCTTCACTCAGTTAATTATCAGAGTGTTGCAGCTTTGGTTCTTTGCTTTCTTTTTCACCTTCTTCACTCCTTCTACCTAACCTCCCTTTGGTTTTCTCAAGTATGCACGCCTACTCAATTCAATTAGCCTTGGATACAGCACCGAGGCCTCAGATACCTGTAGTCATTATCCCAAGCACTTTTCATAAGAGTATGGATATTAGTCCCAAAGTCCTGGCAAAATTCCAGCTAAGCTAGTGTATTTACAGCCTAACCTCCCCAAATGTATCTCTTAGTTTTAAATAGGGGAGTTATTCTTCATTTCCCTCCTTACTTTGCTGCATAGAGTTTCTCATAGAGTTAAACTTATTCCCCATGGCAGAATAATGCAGGATTTTTCAGTCTTACCGCCTTGAAACATTTGGTATTTTTCTTTAAGCTGCAGCTTCTGGACTCCTGAGACTGCAAGAATCCCGGTTCCCAACCCCTCCCTTTTTTTTAAAGGCAAGCCGCTAATCCTTGTGTAAAAAAGCTTAAAGCACAAAGCTCCAAAACAACTAAAAGATGCAACTCGACATCTATTATTATCTTTAAAATATCCCACGAATTTAAATTAATTCTCATGTTGTCTGGGTGCTGCCCCAGACACATTCCTGCAGCTGGCAATGCCAGTGGTGCTGCAGAGCCGGGGCTGAGAGCAGTTCTGTCCATCCCTGCCTCCTCTGCACGAGCCAGTTCTGCTCCCAGTTACACCAGCAAGACCACTGGGGCTGCCTGGCTGCAGCTGTGGGCAGAAGGATGCATAGGTGCTGTTGGAGGGCAGGTCTGGGGCCAAACCCTGCCCTCCTGTGTCATGCCAAAGTTCCTCAGTTCGTACAGTAACGAGACAGTCAATACCTACAGCTCTGTGAAGGGATGGTCCTTCTAAGATATTATCTCAAGATGTTGGCTGGTTCTGGAAGGGTGAGGGATTTGTTGCCCAGGCTGTGTCATCTGCTAAGGGGGATGCAGCAGATCCACCTGCAGGGAGGTGCCCAGCTCCCTGAGAGGCAGAAGGTGCCACGTCCTGGGTGCTCAGCCCAGCACTGCCATGGGGATGTTCCAGACCAACAGAGGAAGGAAACCTGCACATTCACACGCCAGGGGAGTCACACACTTAACTCCTCCTCACTAACTTTAATAGATTTTCTCAACAGGGAGATAATGGGGCATTTTGGGCCTCATCCTTTTTCTTCAATTCCTTGGAATTAGCTGGAATTCCTTGGAGATGAAACCAGGCAAGTTTAAATAGCATCTCATTTCATCTGTGGCTTGCTTTACTGGGGTCCTCTCATGGCAGACTCACAAACATTATTCATTAGTTTTCTCACCTATCTGTACCCCTATCCCAGCTACCCAATATTCGAAGACAATCAGCAAATTAATGATTTCACATTTTCAGCCCATTAAATTATTTATTGCTGGTGTCAATAGAAAGTTTTTAAAAGGTAAAATATATTTGTATATTGACTGCCAATTCTACATGGATGTAATGGCACCAGGCAGTGTACCACATCATGAAATAAAAATTAAATTGTAGTTGGGCTTTTAAATCAACTCAATTAAAATAAAGAGATTCTTGGCTTGATATAGGGAAATATTTGTATTTCCAATTCTATTTGTTAATACATTGACATATGTGCTATTTTTTAAATGTAGCACTAAGTGCACTTTCTGTCAATGCCATAGATTTTTTAATAGACTGAGAAAATGCATTTCATTTCTTCTTATTTTCCTTCAATACATCATTTGGTTCTGCTTTTTTGCCTGCATGAAATTCATTTTCTAATGGAAATATTTGTTTTGTAAATCAAATATGTATTATGCACAAAATGCAAAGCACAAATTAAATTATGTTAATGAAATGAAAGAGATATGAAATGCATATTTCATGGACAAAACATAACCTCAGCAAACAACCATTTCTTGATAAAATCTTTAAACACAATCTCATTCTGTGACAGACATATTGTTAAAGCAGATAGCACCTCATTTAAATGGTTTCCTTTAATATTAGTGCTTAGTATATAATTGTAAATAACTTTTGGGATGAAAAACCAATAATGAAATACTGTCTTTAATAGTTTGCTATTGATGTCAGCATAAAATTTGTAGTAGTTGAATATTGGAAATTGGGAGTGCGCACACATATAGTCAAAAGCTGTAAATGATTGCATATTTAAATAGAGCTGACTAAGGCAAAGATGTTATAGATATTAGTAATAGGCAGAAAATTATGCTGACCTAACATTATTTGACAAAACCCACTGTTTTAAATTATATATTGGTTACACTTAATGAATAATAGATTCTGTAGGTGTTGTTTCTCAGATCACAATGCTGATGGCACTATACATTGGAGACTTCTTACTCATCCTTCTGACAATAAAGCAGGTAGAGACCACAAAGGCCACCAAAACACAAAATTGTATCCATTGGTTTCCAACCTAGCCTAGTCTTCTGCAGGACAAACATTCCCAAAGATAGGAGCAAAAGGCATATTCCTGAACAAATACAATGCAAGAAAAAGCACTTGACACACAGGAGGGGATTTCAGGCAGGTCTCGGGTTGCTGTGCCCTCCTAAGCAGTAGAGTCACCACAGAGAGCACACCCATTTGTTGGGTTTCATCAGTTTTGCCATCAATCAGATTCAATGGGCTGGCCCACATCTTGGCATCCATTCCTCTGTCCTCCTCTCTGCCTTGAGCATGCATGAAATCAGAACAGAGAGCTCTCGATATGTAAGCCAATTCTTTCAGACATTTTAGGGCAGCAAAGAATGTATAAAATCACCAAAGGGACATCTGTCTCTTCTCTACTATATTATTTTTATCAAAAATGCTAAGAAAGAGAAAGAACATGATGCAGAGCAAAAAGAAACAACCAGCCCCAAAACTCAGATGATCATTAGAGAGCTGGGAGATGCCTGTAATCTAACAGGTGATAAGAAGACCAAAGCACTTATTTGAATGTTGCTATTCTTTGCGTGAAAGCAGGAGAGCTATACATAATTAATTGGGATCTGCTTCATTTTCTGAAGGAGAACATATTTGTTTTTATATTAAGTGTTACAGAAGACACTTAAGATTCAGGCACTGATACCTGGTAATTGTTTATAGTGGTTTTTTGCAGGAGGGAAGCAAGATTGATGGACAAACCAGGACAGTGCTGTCTGAAGGCCTTTGGCTTTTAAGTCACTGTGGTTTTAGTTCTTAGCCTAGCATCAAAACTGGCCTGAGGCTGGTTGGAAACTCATTCCATCTTTGCAGTGCATAATTCTGCATATCAGTATCTGCTGATGTTTGAAGCTGTTGCCTTTTAGAGCAGTGACAACTGTACGAGAACAGTAGAAGTCCTCTGATTCTTTTGGAGATGCTCAGAGCCACCTGCCCTGAGCCCTGGTGAGATGTCAGACCCCCCCTGTGGCACCCCAGTGAGGCCATGGTGGGCTCCAGCACCCTGAGTGATGCAACACCACCACGCTGTGACACCCAGCACTGCCCAGGGGAGCTGGGCATGGCCAGGCATGGACCAGCTGAGAGCCAGGTCAGAACAGACTACAATAGAGAGACCAAAAGATTCATTAAAACCACAAGCCTGCCTCTCAACTAATAAAATATATTACCCCAAGATTCAAACTGCCCCCTAGGGCTGCTTTCCTCCCTGCCCCTGTGCAGCCCACAGCTGCCTGAACTTTCCCATCCCCAAACAGCATCTCCAGGCAGGAAAATACCCCCAAAATGACAAATTACCCCAGGATGGGCCTCTCTCCACAGTATGTGCTGCTCCAGCATTTCCCTGTGGCAGCAGCTCAAACTCTGCTGCTGCTGCTGAGGACATCTCTCCAAGAAGGGAGGCTTTGTGCCATCCTCTGATGCTGTCAGCCTTCGTGGTGGAGATAACTTTCCACTTTGCTCTGAGGCACAGACAGGTGCCTTTAGTAATGTTCACAACAGCCTTGATATCAAATACATATCTGAGATAAGCTTGGCAATAAATACCTATAGCAAACACAGTGCAGCAGCACCACAGCAGAGACCTGTGAAGCTAAAGAGGGCTCTCCCCTTCCCTAAATTAAGCTATTTATTAATCATACCTGCCCTATTTCCCTTCATCACAGGCACCTCAGCACTGTGATGGATTAACAGGGACACAGGAATGCAGCTCTTCTCCTTTAGTGAGTAAAACAGGTGACCAAATTCTGCATGCCCTCTGTAGCAGGATGGCCACAAAACCTGCTCAGGACTCCCAGAAATGGGTGAGCTCTGATCAGTTGCACAGTGGGATCTTGGACAGGAACAGGGTACAAATGCTGTTGAAGTTTAAAAAGAAGAGGACAGCAAAATGTCTGAATGAGATTAACATTATGGCCTGCCTTTGCTTCTGGCATAACAAAAAAATGCAACCAAAATAAACAGTGCAGCTGTGTGAATCTGAGCTCCTTTTGAACCAGGCCATCAAACTGTCTCTCTGCCGTAAAGTAAAAAACCTTCCAAACACTTCCAGAATCTCCAGACTTGGCAATTTCCCCAGGATAACCCAGTAAATTGCTGGGGAGAAAAAAACAAAGCATCCCATGTATCATAAAATACTGGAATTTTATCCCAAGCAAAGGCCAAAAGCTTCTCCAGAGGGAGAATCCAAAGGCTGCTCTCAGATATTCAGAGCTGAGGAAGGGTTTCCTCCCAGCGCATCAAGGGATTCTCTCTGTCTGTTCACAAAGCCATTGGACTGGAACACAGTAATACAGAGAAGGCATGCTAGGGAAGGAAATGTCTCCAAGGAGTGCCAGGACTTGGGAACATGGCTACAATGGACCTTGAGGGTCACACAGTGAAATCTCCAGTGACTGAGTCACTGCAGAGCTGCTGATGTGGCATCAGTGGCCATCCTCATTGGTGAAACCAGGCTGGGTACCTTCCTGAGCCATAAAACCAATTCTAGACTTCCTATTTGTTATTTGAGCAGAAACCATGAGACAGAAACTATCCTGAGTCAATGGAATTATGGATATTTAAATCAGAGCAAAACCTGCTCCCTAACATATCCATTGTGTATATACCACCTATAGAGGAATAATGGATGCTAAACCTAAGTTGTGCTTCCTACACTTATTTCATAGGAAATACAATTTTTTATCTATTTTATCAATTTTCTAAAATGAATCTTTCCCTTTTTCATTATCAAATTTCAATCTTATATCATTTCCAGCACCACCCCAAGCCATTCTGGAGTTCTCGTTTACATCACTAGAGATTAATATTAGGTGTTTGTAAAAGGAGGATATTAGCTTCTCCCTTATATCTGTCAAAATTAATAACTTCTCTATCACAGATAACTCCAGGTCAATATTAGATTCATAGATGTGGCCAGAAATAAAATGTATGGAAATATAATATCTCATTTATAAGTATCCAAAAAGGAAAATAAATAAAAAAGTGTTTTCATTATTGAAATTTAGACTGCAACTGTTCTAAAGATCAAAAGACTTTGAGGGCTGAACATATCTGCCATATGGCCTTAGCCTTTCAAATAGAAAACAAATTGGAGGTCAGCCCAGGGGAGAAGAGAGAAGTGAATTTTCTACAAGCAGGGCAAAAGGAAGGCATCAGGACCCTCTCTCCATTGTGTTTGCATTTCTGTCTAAATGTATATTGTGGCCAGAAGAAAGGCTCCAGACATAAATGTTTGTTCAATGATTGATGTAAATACTTGGGTGATGATTGATAATGGAGGTGTCTGGCAGATGTCCACCTCCTGCACAGCTGATCCACTGTGGTACCTCCTGATGTTGTGCTGATTTAAAGGGAATAACACGTTCAAAGTGACCATATTGCAGAAAAAATATCCTGTGCTCTTGATCCAGCAGAGACCACGTTGATTATATTTGTTAATGGACCATATTGCTGTTTCCTAAAATCTACAGATTTAAGGGCATCAGCAGACACAAAGCTCATGAGTGGCCTGGTAGAGGTAGAGAAGGTCTTGGCCATCTGCTGTGGAGCACTGCTGACTGGCTGGACTCTGTCAAACTGCAGGCATGGTTCAGAGCTGTACCAGGGACACGGGCAGTGCCCAAGTGTGCCCTGTGCACTGCAGTTCAGCTTTCTGCCCCAGTCCTTAAACACAGACTGGGCCAGGTAACTTTCACACTTCTGATGTGAACACAATTCTGATTTTGACTGGCTTTCCTGGTTTCCCAGCTGGCTGTCCCCATCTCAGCACTGTGACCGTGCCACAGAGGCAGAGCTCAAAGCCTTTCAGGCAGAGTGTGGGCTCGGGAGAGGAAGATGAAAAGAGCGTTGCCAATGCGAAATCTATTTTTTACCTAGGTTTCAAGGGAGAAGGTGAGATAAATACATGCTGTGGGAATACAACAGAGGAGAAGCTGTATGAGTTATGCTTTCAGAAGTAAATAACACTGGAGCCAGTGCTTTAAAGGTTGTTAAATGAATTTTCCCAACTATTTTATTCACTGTGATCAAAATTATATCAGTGATGTTCTTACTAATATATCCCATTTGGCTCAATAATCTTTTATTTGTAATTACAGGTGAAAAGGTCATTTTAAGAAAGCCTGCACGGGCTTTAAAGAATTATGCTGCTTTCACTTTGTTTTTATAAGCAATTGAGGATAGAGGGCAAAATTAACTAATGCTACTTTCAGTGAGAAAAATATTAAAACATCCTCAGTTCATATCCTCATTTGCCCAAAGGAGTTTTTCCTATTGCTCTTCTTCAACCCCTGGCTCTGTGCACTGACTGCTCCCTGCAGCTGTAGTGGGTAGCGTGGCACCAGCCACCAACCTGCCCGTGTAGAAGCAGCATCTCCCCCCCTTTTCTTGCTCATCTCCTCAAACTCTGGATGACCCATAGTAAAATCCTTTTAACAAGGCTTCGTTCCTTGCCGACCCAGTTAAAACTCTGCAAAAATAAACACGAACCGTTCTTTGTTTTTCCTGTGGCTTTGGGATCCGTTTCAAGCATGGAAAGAAGCAGCCCTACCTGGGTGTCAGGCACAGGGAAGGGAGAGCAAAACAGCCAGATGGGAAAAGAGTTGTCTTTAACAGGAAAACTGCCAGGGAGGGACATTTATATCTATATTCTTCTTGGGTGCCTTATGCTGCACTGAGACCACAGTGATCACATGCTTGACCCCAGGCAAAGCTCTGGGCATGCAGAGGCACCAGAGGTGGTACAAGCACAGAGAGTAAACACCACTCAACTCCACGTGATCCCATTTGTCTCCTTTTCTGGATACTGGTGTACAAACTCCACAGAGGACCACATTTCTGCACATTTAAAGTGAAACCCTCTTCACCAGCCAATGAATGCTGAAGGTCAAGTGCAAGCAGGGCTCTTGTGCCCAGGACCCAGGGACAGGTACCCACCAGGCAGCTGCTGGCACAGAGCCGGTGGCACCGCTCACTCCAGAGGTCCCTTTTGAACAGGAACATTCTTCCCAATAAGAATCACACAGATGAAAAGCTGCATCTGCGTGAAGGAAAGCATTCCCTGACCCAGCTCACCACGTTTCAGTCTGAAGTGCTGTTTGTCACCACTAAGCACTACTCTCCCCACCAAGGAGTGGTATTTCTCCCTGGAATTGCTCTCTGCTTTAATAGGGTGCGAATGCCTGAAACACTACAGTGCAGTAATAATGCTATTCGTGTTTGGCTCCTAGTGGGGAAACACAAAAGCTGCCACATGAACTTATCTACTTGAAGATGATACCAACATGTATATTACTTCAAAAGATGGGGAATATGTCTTTGTGACCTAACCCAGCTGAACTCACAAAAACAATGGCATCTCCTGCATTGGGAAGAGTAAAGTATTGAAACAGGACTCAGAGGAGATCAATTAATCAGCCCCTTCCCTCGTGTACAAACACAACCCTTGGACCTCAGATCTGAGAGGTTTACACACACGTCTGTAAAAACATCCCCACTGTAGTTGTTTTCCTTAACACTGGAAATCAGAAAAAGAAAATACATATTGTTCCCTCAGTATCAATCAGCTTCATATACTGGGCTAGGGCTGAGGGTCTACAAGTTTAACCTCTAGGTTCAGAGGACTCAGAAAGGAAGAGGAGAAGGAGGAGGAAGAAGGCTGCATGTCTGATTTTGCACTGAGGGGAGGGCAGGGAGGGTCTCCCCATCTGAGCAAGGTAGTGATGGGGAAAGAGGAACCTATAAAGAAGGTGAGAACTACAACAAATTACAGATGGCTTTTAGCAGGGGTTTTGGAAAAAAGCAGTCACAACCAACTCTGCTTCCTGGGCAGGCTGGAGACCCCCCATCCCTCCCTCAGGGCTGTTCACAGGACAGGTGGAGTGAGACCCAGCAACAAGTGAGAATAACCTGTCCATGAGTACATGGAAGATTTACAACAGCAAAATGCTTCTAACTCTGTTCTAATGCATCAGAACAAAGAGATTTTGAAACATCCTTCCAAGATAACCAGTTCTAAGATGTCTCCCATGCAGCTGATCGTTGAGTTCAGTCTAACATTATTGCAATATCAAGACCAGAGGTTCCTTCTCATCCTTTCTTCTTCTGAGGGAGAAAAGGAAAAAAGAAAAAACCAACCAAATAATCTTCAACAAGTGAAATGGTTTTTTGGTGCATTTGACGGACATTGTTGTGCAGGGCTAAGTGGGAGCTTTAAAAATATGTCTGCAAATATTCATTCACATTTTTAAATGAATTTACTGCAGCCACATTGATTTCCCCCTGGGATTTGCTTTCTGCACACTTTTGAGCAATCAAGTTTTACTGGGCAAATGTTTGCACAAGACAAATTTCAAAATTGCATGCAGAGACTGAATTTTTTTGTCTTTTCAGGCCAGACATGCTTGTAGGCTTCTCCAATGAGCAGGCAGAAACAATATCATGTGATTTATCTGACCCATCACAACCAACGCACATACCTTGACTAACGAAGATCAGACACCCACAGTTGTTTGTGATCAAGACACAGAGTTGTTTTTTTAATTACAAAGCTATCCATCAGTAATTTCAAATAATAAGTAAATTGGAGGGAATTGTGATCTGTCTCCAGATAGTCTGTGAGCAGAGAAAGCAGCTAAATTTGTTGAATAAATTATTCATTATGGATTATTCGCTCAGCTCTACTGCAATAGCAGTGACATTGTTTAATTTAATAGCACATTAAGGGATCTTTTTCCTTACACAAATGAGTGCATTGCTCCCAGCAAGTTGACTCTTGAAGATGCAATACTGGAAACCTGTGAGAGCAGCTAGCCCTGTTCAAGGCTTCAATTAGGTTTTGAGCAGAGAGAACCCTCATCACACACCACTGAGGATATTTGGCTGCAGCCCTTGTGCAGGGTTACAAACGTGCTTGAAAGAATGCGGGGCTATGCAAGTCCTGGAAAAAGAACTAGAAACCAACCACTTCACTTTGAAATTGACTGTGCTTTGAGATGGATCTGAAAATACCAAAGCCAAAAAGCCAGCTTTTATTCAGATCTCATCTGACCCTGGAGAAACAAGTGCATTTTATCTGAGCCCTGTAAAGTCTGGCAGCTCCTTTTCCCATCCCCAGCCACGCTGAAGCTCAAAATCCACAGCCAAGCTCAAGAATAGTGAAACTGGCAGCTAAACCAACCCTTTCTTAACAGCCCCTGCAAGAGTATCAGTCCTGTTGATTCTGTCTTGATTCTCCCTGGAGACAACATAAAGAATGGTGAATATTTGTATAGCTCATTTACAGCTACCTGCAGAGGAAACTTCCCCAGTGACTTTTTTCCTCTGAGAAATTAAGGTCTTCAAAGTCCCAAGGACTGTACAAACAGCTGCAAAACATTGTGACACGCCAGCTCTGGCCTTGTTTCTTGATCACTTTTGCAGATGTGGCTGACCCAGGCTCTGTCTCTGGGCTGTGACACCCAGGGCTGACTGGGGAGCAGTGGCTGACACAGACCCTGCAGCACTGCCCATGGACACACAGCTCTGCCTCCACTGGTGCCTTCCACTGCACGCCCAGCACAGCACCAGGATCATTTTTTGGAGCCTAATGCAGCCCATGGAAGTCAGGGTTGAGGAGTGGCCAGCCACAGGCAGGTGGCAGAAGCTGAGCCCATAGAATCCTACATGCCAAAAGTGCAGTGTTTGTGGGACCCTGATGTGAGTGCCACACACAGACACAGGGAAGGGCTCATGCAGGTGGGGACAGATTAAATTTTGGCCACTGATGAGAGCATGAAAGAAAATAAATAATGTATACCTTTCATTTGGGTTAAGAGCAGCTGAAAAAAGCCTTAGTGAGTGAATACATCAATGGTACTGCACTGCCCATTCATGGATGAGAAATGTCAGGTTCTGAAATACCCTGAATCTGCCCCAAATACAAAGACACAGAGAAACATAGATGCATGCAGAGATCCCCAACCTGCTCTGATTTATCTCCTCAGCATTTCTGATGCTGTGTGTTGTTTAGAAAAGGACCCCCTGAGCAAAGACCTGCGGGCAGCAGGTACGGTGCTGTCTCACAGGCAATTGTGGTACAGCAGACAAGAAAGAGATTGCTCAGCCCTATCAGACTGCTCTGCAGCATTTCCTGCTGGCTGTGCCCAGTGCCCGTGGTGTCACAGGGCAGGCAGGGCCTGGGGGTCACTGTGCTGCACTGTGCCAAAAGCCAGAGGAGCCCCAGTCCCAGCCCAATGCAGCAAGCACAGGCACCCCAACACATGATAAGGAAGGTCGTGACCATTCATGCTGTGGCAGATCCTCAAGGAATATGCCCCTTCTCTTGCTTTTTTTTTCAGCTGGCATTAATACTCAGATGTGTGTTACTTATGTGTATATGTGTTTTATATATATATATATATATATATATATATATATACAACTACTGTCTAGATTCCTGGTAATTCACTTTCTGTAGCGCATTACAGCTATAAAACAGAAAGAAGATAAGTATGGGAGTAAAACTTAAAGAAAAGCTGTAAGGCATCTACCAATACCAAAATGTTAGAGAAAAGAGAGAGCAATGCCACACAAATCTTTGAGTCCCAGCTGAGCCAGCAACCTGCTCAAAGAGAATCCATCCATCCAGACAGGTGAAGCCCTTTCTCCTTCCCTCCTTTGGTACAACTGTTTATATCCCTTTCTTCAGGGATTGTATTTAATATCTAATATATATTATATTTTTATCTGTTAAGCTACAATGTTGCATCCAGTTTAGCCTATCCCCCTTGCCCCATTATGCCTCCAAGCATCTACACCACACCATTCTGCCTATAACCTTAAAATTGAAATGCCATGTCATATTTTCTACCATCAGTAGCGAGCGTTATCTTCCCTTACATTCTATTATATCACTGTACTTTCCTCCCTGCTTGATAAGCTGTCAATATTGTTTTGGCATGAGAAATTTCCATCTCACGCATCAGATGATCTCCATGACCTTTAAGCGAGTTGCCAGTAAGATAATTTACTCACATTCTTGTGACAAAATAATATCTCTTCAGCCTGGGTCACATGACATGATCAGTACATGATTTTTCCCAAAATTATTAAATTTTGCACATTTTGGGGGTGGAGGACCTCTGTGAAAAATTGAAAATACTAGATTGCTTATCATTTCAATTAGCCACAAAGAGTTAAAAAGGCTACTTGCCACTACTTCACCCAAGGAGCACATCCTGAATTCCCACACTGCACATAATTCACTTTAACTTCAATCACTCTTTTCACTTTTTTTGCTGTAACTGCTCATCCTTTTGCAAGGAATGTTTTAATACAATAGTCTTCACAGTGTCTTGTATTAGCAGGAGGATGTGATCACAAATATCACATCCTTTTGGCATCTTTTTGGCTCTCTGTGCATAACAAAAATGTCAAACAGATTTTAATGAAAGGCTGCATGCTTGTGGGTATTGACAGTTTGACATAGAATCCTAATTTTCAGATGTCTTGTTCTTACTGTTTTTAACACAAATACTTGCAGGATAAGAGCAAGGCAGCACAACTGAGGAGAGATGGTATTTATATAATGTCCTCCTATCCTCACTGGCTCTGCTCTGCAGCTTGCCCAGTTTCTGTGGGGTTTGGCCTGAGAGTTTTTGTGGCTCAGCTACAATCATGTCCAACCCCAGTTTAGAAATCAAATTGTTTCTTCTCCTCACCCACAGCCTCTGGGCCACTCCCTCATGGCGCTGGGAAGGGGACAGCCCCAGCCAGGGATGGGGAGCAGGCAGGGAAGAGGTGATGAGGGGGCCCATGGATGTCCCTGCAGGAAGTGCACCCTCACATGCTGCATGCCACCTTCATGGGCTGCAGAGACCTGGAGGAACCAGGAGGAACCAGGAGGAACCAGGAGGAACCAGGAGGAACCAGGAGGACCATCCCACAGAGGACAGCAGGGACCAGGACAGGTCTGTGCACCGTGGTCCCTCGAGGAACCCATGCATAGGGAATGCTCATGAATATACATTTGCATTTATTTATTTATTTATTTAAGTGTGGTTGGGCTTCCTCCTCCTGCTCTCCCTGTGCTGGAGTGACTGACAGCTCTTTGTTTCACAGCAGAGAAAATGTCAGGACTTCAGGAAAGGGGCGTGAGGCTCCCTCCGTCATTCCACTGGAGTATTTCCCATCTCAAGCACCCCACACCGCTAACATCGGCTACTTCTGCACCCACTGAGACAAGATCACAGCAACTGCCTACTCAGTGATATGTTAGAGAAAACAAAACTGAAAATTAGACTGAGGAGCATCAGGAAATGTCAGTGGGTAAGCTATTCTCCAAAGCTTTCCACAGGCAAAATTTTAAGGTTGCAATTATCTCTACCAGCCATGGCCATGGACTCCACCACCCTTGCACCACTAAAAACTCAGTTCTAGGACTTCCCTCCCGTCCATCCCACAGTGGTGGCCAGAATAACTCTTTGCCCTGTTCTCCCCATGTGCTATGCTGATAATTATTATGTATTAGTGATGCCTGCCAGTTTCACCTGCTGAGCAGGATTTGTCACCACATTCCCTTTTCCCAAGATCAGGTTGGAGGCCAGTTCTGAGAGGCATCCTTTGACTTCTGCCTGGACCTGTGCTTTGTCTTTCAGCATGACCAGCCCCATCTCCCTCCCTTGTGTTGCTGTTAAGGTACTTATCTTGCCTTAATAATTTCCCACATGGCACTTCATCAAATACTCTGCTGTGAGAGATGAGATCTATTTCATTTCTTCTATCTAGAAAATCAATGATCTTATCAAGGCAAGATACCCGTGTTTTTTCTGGCATAATCTATGTTTGGTAAAGTTATGCAGCATTTTAGACCATTTTTGCAATTCTTTGGTTAAATTACCATTTCCTCCACACCACGTCCTGAGCTTTGCACCCAATGAATCAGCTCAGCAGCCTCAATGCTGTCGCTCCAGCTCTGCATTGCTGCCCACATGGCCTCAAATTACTCCTGTGAGGGTCACCTTCCTCATAGCCTTTCATGTATTTGGACAAAAAAATAGTTACTTTTTTTATTAATTACCAATTAGATTCATTGATGTGGCCTTCTTCATCTCTGCTTGTCCTGTATCTCATGCCTTCATCACATTCTCTGCCAATCTCCACTATACACACAAGTTATATCTATCTATATCTATATCTAATCTGTAAGATAGCCTTGGGACATGATCCCTGTACTGTTTCCATGAACCTTCTGCAGAGTCACACCCCAAAGACCAGGACATAAGCCCAGCTGGGTTTCAGAAACCAAGCCAACACTGTGATTTATGTTTTAAGGCAATTTAACAAAGTTTGCATGGCTGGTGAAATGCTTAGTGCAGCTCTGCAAATAACACCAAAGAGAACAGATCAATGTAATGCCCTATTGACAAAGTCTGAACTATAATACATATATTTTGTACATTTTTATTGTGTTCATGTATGTTGATTCATAGCTGCTTTATCAATAAAGAAACACCGCACAAAGTTTTATACCGTAACTGTCACCAAAATTATTTATTACTAGGATAATAACAAATTTTATGTGGGCTGAGATCCTTTGTGGTAAGACGTTGAACAATAAAAACAAAATTTCCTGCTCTATACTGCAGTGGCCCAGGGAAAGCTGCTAATTTCTCTCCACTCTATAGAATCTACAGGTGTGCACACAGATATCTATAGATACAAGTATCTATAGGCACTTTCAAGGTCACATAGGCACTTGGGTGAAACATTTGTAAAATCCTTTCCTCCGAAAAAAACAAGCATTTAAAGGCCTACAACATGCTTAAAACAAGGCAGATTCAAGAACCATGAATTCAAGCTCTTATCAAACTTGGAAGGCATTAGCAGCCTGTCATCACTGATACCTCAGAAACAATTACAGGGGGCCAAATATTGCAGCCCTTGGCTGAGCAGATCCCCCCTCGAGGTCACCAAGAGGGTTGCCCCATTAAGGGCTGCAGAATTTGGTGCAAATTCAGCGATTTCTGTGTGGTGGTGCCCATTTTCCCAGCAGAGACTTTGGGGCTGGAGGTCCCCAGAGCACTCCTGTGCCCCAGCACCACGGGGAGCCTCCCGTCTCTGCCTTTCCATTCCTGCACAAAACAAACTGCAGAACTTTTTTGTTGCCCATGCAGAATAGTCGAGGTTAAGGTATGAACTGTGCAAAATCAAACCCCTTAGAATATTTATTAAAATCTGCTTGCTTAATTTTACCAAAATGTACCACAAACTTCCAAGGGGAGAAAGCCTCAACTTCTGAATGTAAAAAAGATGTAAATATATTCCTGGTAAACCTGACCTCTGTGAGCTATACAAAATGACTATAGTCTTGTGTTTCAAAGATATTCTTCCTTGAAAAATATCCATTGTTATGGCATTTCCTTGACTAAGTAGAAATAACAGAGGTTATGCTTCAGCTATACACAACAATATTATTTCTTTTAATATATAAATGTGCCAAAAGGGATGTATATAAAGAACACTGATAGAGTTCCTAGAGCTGTTCTCTGCTTCCTATTGTTATAAACAATAATTTGAGGAGAGGAGAAAAAAAATCCCACAAAGAAGGATTTCAGCTTAACACGAGCAATACTCCTCCTGCACATCTTTCCTTTTATGCAGTTTTGTTTCAGTGATTTGAGCATGTTCTAATTTTGTCATTCAAGCCATCTGACTTTCACTGCTCTATACAAACAAAACCTAATTTAGTCTGAGATGTTTTAAGTCATAACAATGACGGATGGCCAAGGTTCAGGTGTGCTAGAATATTTAAATACCTAGTCTATATTTTCCTGATATAAAGACAGGCAGCTTTTTGTACTCTGATTAATTATGATTTTGTGTCTGAAAAAAATAGCTCTTTCTATTCTACATTATTAATTGGTTATTTAATTAGGGATTCTGGTAGCTTCAGATGTTGGGTAGCTAAAATTGTGCCGTGGTTAAAAAAAAATAAAAAAAAAAAGACTAGCTCCATACTGTTGCCTTTTTGTATCTTATGAAGGTCACAATAAGATGTGATTGTTTGGCACAGCAGCAGTGAATTATGCCACCCAGACAAGCTTTTAACCTATGTGCCTTCACTCTGAGTGAGACACACAGGGATGTGCTCTCTTTAAACAGTTCTCTATTGAAGAGGATTCAATCACCATAATGAATCTGAGGCCAGGCAGCAATCTTCTTCACTGAAAGAATTTCTAAAAGATTGTAGAATTTGTAAAACGAACAGCTCACAGACTAAATGGCTGTGTGGGTGAATCAATTATTGCAGGGCTCGCAGTAGTCATAATATTTAGTACATATCATAGAGTGTTTCAGGTACAATAAGATATGCTAGTTTTTTCCCATTCCTGCTTGAAAGTGGTATGTGCTCCACCAACTTAGTCAATCTTCGGGATCTAGTTAGAACTAGTATTAAGTCAATAAAAAAAATCCATCTGCAGCTGTGGTGCATGTACCAGGATCCGAGGGGCTCACATTGCAAAACAGTAATTGTACTAAAACATGCACCAGTGAGCTGCGAGCTGGGAAAACACATGATGTATCGTGAAACACAAAACACATCAAGGGCTGAATATTTTTAGAGGTAGAGTAGGGCCAATACTGAACAGCTTCCTTATTAATACAATAATTATTTTATTTTGACAGCACCATTTATAACCATATAGTCTGTGTCCAGCTACCCATATTTCCATTAATCAATGGATTTGAAGACAACTGTCATCATTTCATTTTATTATGACTTATAGGTTCATTGCAGTTCACTTAAAAATTACTATGAGCAAGACACTGGTGGGCAAGAACCAGACCTATGTGGGCTGCCAAGGGCTCGTGCCTGGCACCGGTCTGCAGGGACTGGGGGCACTGGGACCAGCTGGGATGCCCAGGGGACACCAGGCTGGTTGCTGGAGAGAGGCCAAGGCTGTCCTGGCTGATTAAAAATCTTGAGCTCTCAGGTAGGACATGCAAACCCGTGCCAGCTCCCAGTGGGATGATACTGGCATGCTATGGGAGAAAAGGGGAAGGGCACAATTTGGCCTTGAGAGAGGAAGTATTTTTGCTGTATTCAAAAGCCACCAGAGTACAGACCTGAAGAACCTCATGTCACTTCTCAACCCTGCAGCCTGGCCACAAGTTTGCAGCACCCATCTGTGAGCAAATGGGGACCCAGCTCTGCCGTATGGCCATGCCACAGCTGAGTCACAGTGTCACAAAGCCGGGTCAGAACCTGCCAAACTCACTTCCACCTTGTGTGCAACCTCCCCAAAGACACACAGGGCTAGATGGCAAACAGGGTGTCCCTTTAATGAAACTACAACGTATTAAAAATTATTACAGCTTCGTCTTTTCAGGTTTTAGACAATGTAATGTGATTTATTCAAAGAAATGCTGATGATTAGACATTAAATGGCACTAAATATTCCACTTCCTCTGCGCTGCCTGATAAACTGGTTTCATTAACATTATAAGTAACAAAAGTTTCCATTTCAGTCGGCCCATTTTGTTTTCCTCACGATCTAAGTTGCAGCTGCACAGCACTATATTACAGGGACCTCGCCGAGCGGCAGCGCCGGGCTCTCCATCACTCCCCACGGTTAAAGGGACCGAGCCGGCTGCGGGCAGCCCGGGCGGGGCGCTCCCGGCCCGGCCCCAGCTCCGGCTCCGGCCCTGCCGCGGTCCCAGCGCCACCGCAGCACCGTGCCCAGCCTGCACCCCTTCAGCCCGTCCCAAATCCTGCCCAGCCTGCACCCCTTCAGCCCGTCCCAAATCCTGCCCAGCCTGCACCCCTTCAACCCGGCCCTGCCCTGCCGAGCCGTCACCCCTTCAGCCCGGCCCCAACTCTACCCAGGCTGCACCCCTTCAGCCCGGCCCGGCCCTGCCCAGCCTGCACCCCTTCAGCCCAGGCCAAATCCTGCCAAACCTGCACCCCTTCAGCCCTGCCCTGCCCAGCCTGCACCCCTTCAGACCAGCCCAAATCCTGCCAAACCTGCACCCCTTCAGCCCTGCCCTGCCCAGCCTGCACCCCTTCAGCCCTGCAGAGCCCTCACCCCTTCGGCCCGGCCCCAGCCCACAGCCTTCTGCCGGGGCCGGCACCGTCACCCCAACCCCACTGACATCGCCATCCCGCTCTTCTCTTCGAGAGATTTTTCTTTAGCCGCCAAGTCTGTCCCTATTAAATCATGTGCCTCAGCCTTAAGTGCAGGTTAACACTGTGCCCTGAGTGGAAGCCACTATATTTGTCAAGGATACCTCCGTGATTTATGTCTGCCAGCCCCGTAGAAGAACGCACATCTGGATATACGGTGCCACTACATAATTTCCAAATTCAGCCATTCTGCCTGCTCCCTGGGAGACCTCACTCCGGGTCTGGAACTGCTGGAATTACAGCTAATTCTCATTTCAGGCCCTCATTTCAGGCCCTATCAAGGGTGGCACAGCCCTGCAGCACGGTAGGGATGCTGTTGCATGGTACCCTCCTGACGTGCCCAGGCTCACACGCGCTTTCCCCACACTTTGGTCACATCTGACTGCCTTCAAGGAAATCCTCCCTTTGCCAGAAGCTACAGGGACACTTTTTGAAAGACGTTTTGAAAGTAAGATGGTGATTTAAGTGCACACCAGCCAGTGCACTGCTATTTAATAAAGCCTCACTCCTGCCCTCAGGCAGCACTGCCCACTCAGAACAGCCCTGGCTGTGTTTTGGGTGGGGGGCAGGGGTTGGTCCAACCACCTCCCATTGCTCCCTGTGCAGGAGAAAACAAATTCCCCACATCCACAAATGCCAATCCAACGGGGCAAAGCAGCCCCGCTTTCTTGGTGTGAATCTGGAACAAGTCTAACGGGCTCACTCTGGATTTACTGCAGCACTTCCAAGCGCTGGATTTGGCTCCCCATCCCAAAGGATGAGCATCAGCCCCCCAAGAAAACCCCCAGTGTGCACAGAGCAGAGACCCAGCAGCAGCAAGCCCAGGCACCACATCCTTTCCTCCTCCCACAGCTCAGGTGGCACCTCCACACACACACACACAGAGATATTTAGATAGCTATATATTATTGTTTATGTAAAGCCATAGCTTTCCCTTGATTGCAAGGCATGGTGGGGCTGCTGATGAGGTTTGCTGTTGACATTTCTGCATTAGCTGGCTTTTGTCAATCCTGGCAGGCTGAGAAATTCTATCTTAAGGGCTGTTCTTTATTAAATTTGCAAGATACAAAACTGTGACTGACTCTTTTCTTTGGTGAATGTATAAATAATAAATCCAGATCGCTAAAAATAACAATTAAAATATTGCTCAAATTTAAAAGCACAGAAAAAAAAAATTGGTAATTTGGAGACAGCCCCGTGTGGGCTGCAGGAGCAGGGGCTGGGGGCAGTGTCCCTCCTCGGGGCTTTTGGCAGCTGTCAATATTCAAAGTGCTTGAGGAGGGGGACAGGGCTGGGGAGAAAGCAGCGTGCCTGAGCCTAAGCCGAGCCACTATGTGTCTTACCAAACTTTGTCACAGAGTCTTTTATACAACTCCTTTATGCAGGATCTCTGACATAATTCCTATTTTTTTCCACCAGCCATTATATATGATAAATAAAACAATGCACTGAAAACACTGAAATCTCTCATCAATGTCTTTGTGAAAAGGGCCCAGATAAATGAGTCTTGGAATCAAAGGCAGATTACATGACTGACCATGTATCATCCTCTATGTATTGAACATAGTCTTTGTAAAGATAGAGCGGTAATAAAAAGTGGTATTGTGTGCTGTGAAAGGCTGTGTGGGTCTGTGCATGACTAATCTGTCTTTCTGCATTATTTTATTCAATCTTCTCTGACTTTATGCCTTTGACATTTTTGCTACACTCAGTAAATTTGAGTGAATAGGCAATTTTAAAGAATTTTTATAGGGCTTCAGAGAAGTCATACGCAGACTGTATCTTTGTTCAGATTTAACAGTTTAAATATTTCCTTTGTCTAGGATGCAGAGTAATCTTTAGGCAGAGGAGAAGAGGGGGATGGGGTAGGAAATGCCTAAACCTCCCTTAATATTTTGGCACCCTTTAGTGGGGGGTGGGAGCAGCGCAGCAGGGCCAGCCTGGGGGTCGGGGGGTGCCCCTGGGGTGGGGGTGAGGGGCCGGGCCGGGCTCGGGCAGGGCAGGACGGGCTGGGCTCAACTTTGCTGCGGGAAGGGAAGAGCGGCTCCCTCCCGCAACTCAAGTGGGAAGCAGATGAAATGTTTAAAGGGCTATTGTGAATATAGGCTTAAATATGATCCTCTTGCATCAGCCAATTTCTCTGACAAGATATTGCAAGGGTTGCTGTTTCTTAGTAAATAATGATTTTATTGCATCTCTTTAATGAACTGATAACGTGATACACAGTAAATTATCTGCATCTATAACATTACTGAGGATAAGCAGCGTGGTTTTAGTAATTTATACCACAGAGAGACATGCATTATAAAAATAGGAAAATTATTTCCTTTGTTAAATTGTGCAGAAGTCTTTACCTGAGGAACACCAGACAGATTAATCTCCAGAGATCCACTCGCTTGTATTTAAGCTGTTGAACTGTTCGCTGTTTTTTCCTCAGAACAGTTGAAAAAAACATTTTGCGAGCCAGAATTGACACTGTGGGTATTGTTCCTGCTCACACAAGTTATTAAAATAATTACTAAGCTATTTTGAGGTAACTTGAAGCTTTCTTTAAAACTTAAATCCAAATCTGGAGGAATTAGTGTGAATGATTTGCATTGATGACAACCCAAGTATGGCAGCCAGCTTTCCCGGGCACATCCAGCAGTGCAGCACCCCCAGGTGCTCCCTCAGCCCTGGCAGGGACTGCGGGGGCATTTCTGAGTGGGGTTTCTGGCTAGGATGGGGTTTGGAGCAGGAGTCTGGGGGATGCCCTGTGTTAGAGATGCTGTGGCTCACAGGGGGCTGCAGAGGGGCTCATGCCAGACCCACAGAGCCCCAGAGCAGCACCGGTGGGACCCCCAGCATCATCCTGCAATGCTCAGCCCTGGTCCTGCTCCAGGGAAAAGGCAACCCCTGCTGCAAGCCCCCACAGGTCCCCAGTCCCTCTGGGATCAGCAGCTGCTCCAGGCACCATGGTGTCACTGCCAGGGGCCACCTGGACCTGGGGGCTGCAGGACGCTCATCTCCCATTGCAACCCAAGCAGGGGCTAACACAGACCTTCCTCACCAGCTGCCAATGGCCCTTTGTGGCCTGAAAGTTGGGATTTGTCACCCAGGCAGGGCAGCAGTGGGTGCACAGTCCCTACAGGGATTCATTTCCACAAGTATAACCCTGGCAGGTGAGCCAGGGATCTTTCCAAGCTGGCTGTAAGCACAGGGCAGTGGGAAGAGAGGGAGGATGTACCAGGGGCTGGTTTCCTGGTTGTACTTTAGTATCATCATTAACCTTTCCAAGAACTAACTTCACAGACAAGCGGGGATCCCAGAGCCCTGGGTTGCCCCATTAATCCCCAGCCCACCCATCAGAGGGGAGCACACTGCTGGCAGACTACAATCCTTCCAGATGTAATCATGTTTTAGCATCTTACTTCGGAATTTTAACGGGTGAAAATTCCCCATCTCAGTGCAAGATTGCATCATGAATTCCCTGTGCCTCCTGCAGCAGGGATGGAAAAATACTACTTTTCATCCCTGCACAGTGCTTGATGTAAGTTTCTGAAAATGAGCGCTCTAGTAAGCCTAAAAATGTAGGATAATATGATTCATTTATAGATCTCTGATAATAGATGTGGTTTCTGTTACTCCGTTACCACACCAAAGATTACTCCTGCTCCTTCAGGAAGGACACAGCACCCTCCTCCTCCCGAACCATTACCATAAAGCAGGATAAACAACAAATACCACCTTATCATTAGCTGCATGGAGCAGTTCCCATTGATTTATGACGCCAAACACCGCAAGGCTGGATCAAGCTGCAAGTCCCTTTTTTGCAAACATTATTTCCACAAGACCGGTGTAAAATACAAGGAGCCGCCTCACCTGGGCTGGGTTTTGTTTACAAAAAAAAAAAATATTTTACAACTTGCAGGAATTCTTCCCAATATTAGTTATTAACAACCCCAAGATGGCATTTGCATTTTTATAACCTTGTTACTTAAAAGTGAGACAGCGGAAGGAAAGACTTGGCGCTAGCGTTCCCTGCGTGCTTTAATCCCAGCCTGAGCTTTTTATGCTCGAGAGCACCTTGTGATGCTGTAACTAACCTCAAACCCGGAGCAGCGGGAGGGCAACAAACCCCCGAATACAGCAATGTCATGCTTTACAGGCGTACTCTCCGCAACAGCATGAATGGAGAAAAAAACCCCGGTTGCCAAGGAAACGCTCCAGTCCGGGTAATTATTACAGTAACTGTCTGCACACCCCACCTATAACACAAATGAATAATAAATCAGCCGCTGACTGGCAGCTCTCCGCGGCCGCGCCCGCCGCCGCCCCCTCCCGGCCGCCGCCCGCACCTGCAGCCCGCGCAACGGCCGCGGAAGGGAAGGGAAGGGAAGGGAAGGGAAGGGAAGGGAAGGGAAGGGAAGGGAAGGGAAGGGAAGGGAAGGGAAGGGAAGGGCTCTCAGCGCACCCGGGAACGATTTGTTGGGCTTGATTTAAAAGACGCAGCGGGAGTTGGCAAAATTCACATATCGTGGGGTTAATGTGGGTTAGAGAGGAGCTATTTGTAACGCAGAGACGCTGCATTCCAAACGCACACATCTGATTTCTTTTAATCCCAGCTCGTTTTTTGCGGCATAAATCACTTAGTTAAAATGAACAGCCAAAACAGCTGGTTTAGACATTCGTGAGACATCCAAAAATCTGCTGCTTTAGATGCCCTGAGCGAGCGATGGAAGGCGCGAAGTGCAGCTCACCTTATGAGATGGATCAGGTACCTCAGAACCGGCTCCAGGCCCCACCGGGCCGGGCCGGGCCGGGCCTCTCCTCCCGGCACAGGGCACGGAGCACTCGGCATCCTCTGCTCCTCCCGGCACAGGGCACGGAGCACTCGGTATCCTCTGCTCCTCCCGGCACAGGGCACGGAGCACTCGGTATCCTCTGCTCCTCCCGGCACAGGGCACGGAGCACAGGGCATCCTCTGCTCCTGCCGGCACAGGGCACGGAGCACTCGGCATCCTCTGCTCCTTCCTGCGGCTCCCCCAGCCAGACCACCAGCCTGGGAACGAACACCTCACACAGGCGAGGTGCTCCCCGCACAGCCCCTCCTCTGGGTGCGGGCAGGTGCCCAGCACACCTGAGGGCAATTAGGAGGATTAAAGAGCAGTAGTTCCTCCCGACGGGTCATTTGCTAACTGAGGCAATCAGCGCAGAGGGCAGTGAGGGGCGGTGGGACACACGGCCCAGGCTGGCTGCTGCCACCTGTGCCCGGGCAGCAGGGCACGCTGACAGCCACGGGGGTCCCGCCATCGTGTGCATTCCTGTGCCACCATGGTGACCAGCTGGCCCAGCCAACGCACTCCAGCTCAGGACACGCCAAAAAACCTTCGGGAGCACGGGAAAAGCCAAGAGCCCTCCCTCAGCCCCATGCCCAGAGCCCTCAGCAGACACGGAGCCTTCCAGCAGCACGGAGTCACAAACAGAATTTCAGAATTAAAACGTACTCTTATTATCGCCTAAGTGAACAAAATCCAGAATGGCAGCACTTGGGGTAAAAAGTGCCATTAAATGTACCCTTATTGTTACTTAAGTGAATAAAACCCCCAGAATGGTAGCACAGGGGGCAAAATTAATTTACCCCCAGGAGCCCTTCATGCCTCCAATTCGGGGATCTGTTGCTCCATCCCATGTTTACTTTACCCATTTGTTGGTCACCTGCAGCACTTCTTAGCTCCAGTGCTGCAGAGAAAGCAAATTTTAGGTCCTCACGGAGACAGGCCTTCACATGATTGCTTTTTACTGCTTAGATTTTTATCTGCTTTGATAGATTTAAATTTTTTTGTTGTTGTTTGGTATTTGTAAACATTCTATAAAATGCCTACAGCCATCTCTCTTGCTCTAGGCACTGCAAGTGAGTCTGCTGCTGAAGCCCAAGTGAAGAGAGGGAAGACGAAGGCTCATTCCAGCCCAGAGCCCTCTGACAATTAAATATACTGCAGAAAGGCGCAGACACACTCGGGCTCCCTATTAGGGAAAACACTCATGTGCTTAGTTTTAAGCATGTGGTTAAATCCATTCTTCTTTACAAAATCTCTGAGACATAAGCACATGCCAAAGTGCATTCCTGAGTAAGGATGCTTCCCTGAACTGAGGCCATAATTCATTAAAACCCAAGGTGCATTTATCCTACTTTTTCTCATGAGCAGAGATGTGAAAAAAGGGGAGGGGAGACAAAAAGAAAACAAGCAAAGAATTAATTTTGATTTGAAACTGATCTATGGTGACAAGGGGTATTTGGTTTGTTGAAGTAACTGGAAGCGGGAAGTATTTCAGAAGATATCTAAATAAATCTTTTTAAAGGGTTTTTTTCTCTCTCTTTCTCCCCCTTTCTTTCTTTCTCTCAGTTTTCCTCTAATTACCCATGTCTGGTAGTCTTGGATCTCAACCCCTTGTTATTTAAAATACATATTCATGGAACTATATTTTACAGTTGCACTGTTCTGGTTACAAAATAGCTTCTACTTTTCTAGGACATAATTTCATTTTGTTTAGCCAAGAATTCATTAAAGAAGCTATAAATAACCTCCTTTAAATATTTAGCCATGAATAGAGGGTGGACTGGCATTGATGGCTTATTTTAGTACTAATGCAATATGCTTAAAAAAAAAAAAAAAAAGTCCACATTTGAGCATGAATCAAGTTAATCATTAACACTTTCAACGTGACTCTGGGGCTGTGCTGGAGCGCTTGCCCCTCGCAGCCGGCGCACTGCGGGCGCAGCAGGGCTGCACAACCTTCCCTGCAGCTCCTCCTGCAGCCAAACACAATTTGCTCTGCCCCCAAGGGGAACGTGGCCCCCAGTTGTGGTGGGCTACTGCACCCCTGCCCTCCTGCTGCCACACTTGGCCGGAGTTTTCTGCCCATGAAACCACTGTGGCTTCCCAAACTCCTAGTGGGGATCCACAGAGTGCCTCTGCTTACTTTAGAAGTCACCTTCGAAAGAGAAGTTCCAGTGCCTCCATCTCCCTTTCAGAAACAGGAGTGTTGAGACAAGGGGGAGCTGGTGATTCTGTTCCAAAGCCACACCATGAGCTCATCTGCTGTGATCTGAGAGCAAAGGATCTGGGTACAAGGTGCAGCTATTTTAGGGGAAGGTGAGGAAACAGCATTATCTGCTTGCCAAGATTTGGAAAATCAGATGCTGACGGCTCTCAGGCTCCCCATTTACAGAGTCACAATCCCTCCTTACCCCTCCCAAAGTCTTCCTGCCTCACCTTTCAGGCTGTGGCTTGATGGTGTCAGCTGGAGAGCACCATCAGTTTAAGGTATTCCAGCTCCCCATGCCCTCTGCCATCATTTTCCCTTGTCCTTGCTCAACATGCAACCCCTCTAACTGTGCTGATACAGACATGCTGAGAGATTAGGAAACTCACTAGGTTCAAAAAATTGGTTTGTAAAGCCTACCTCTGTCACCTACTATCACTCAAGGGGTGGCTCCTACAACAAAAGCTGTGTCAGCAAAACGAGGGGATGGCAAGAAGATTGGAAGGAAGGAGCTGCTGGGCAGGGAATCCTGAAGCCAGGACTGCTCTCAGTTGACAAGGATACACCAAACTGTAGCCTGAGTGCTGCAGTGCTGTTGCATTTTGAAATAAAGCTGAAGCATTAAGACATTTTTCCTTAGTGCTGACTCCCTCTGGGCATTCCCAAGACAATTACAATGTTTTCTGAGTATACAAAAGAACTAGGAGATTTTGTAATCAAGAGTCTGAGTTTATGCTTCTCTCCTTAAGAGCATTCAATTTCCATGGACATTCATTAGCAGGAGGTTAAAACACAATGGCAGAAGAGAATGGACTGCTTTTATGTCCATGTGGTAGTAAACACTTCAAGCTAGAAATGCAAGTTCAAAATAAAAACCTCTCTGTGGAGCTTCCAATTAGTAGTAAAGCAACAAAAACCACACCAGTTTCACAGCTTTTTTACTGAAAATTTAATTTTACAAAATACCCTTTTCCATCAAAGAAACTTCCCTGCAATGTACATGAACCTGGCATTTTATAGACCTGTACAGTGAGATATCAGAGAGGTTTGAAAGAAGGAAAAAAACTTTTAGCAGACACCTAGTTGCAAAACCTACAGCAATGTGAATACAAGTGTGTGTTAAAATGCTAAAGCAAGTAATGTAATATAATTGGTGAATCTATTTGAAATGTGAAAAGTTTCCTTAAAATGGTCCATATGGTATGTAGAACATCACAGCTGGCACAAAACTGCCTGTATTTAGTTTTAAACACAAAAACAATGTATGTAAGGAACAGTTTTTGAAAAAAGAACCCAAGTGCTGCTATCGTAAGGCAAACATATACAAAGGTGCTGACAGCACACAGGGAAACCGACAAAATAAGATGAATACTCAAGTGTTCAAACACTGAACTGTTTGTTTTCCTAATGCTGCCAGCAAACGTTGAGGAGATAACGGTGCCAAATTACCACAGGACACTCTGGTAATGCTGGGTGCTACAGAGAAGCCTTTATACCATCTCCAGAGAGGTGAAGGCAGGCAAGGGCTCGTGCTTGGGCTCAGCAGCACCTACTGAATCTGCTGCATCCTGGCAGCTCTGAATTTGGAAATCCTCTTGACAGGTTCTTCTGGGGCGTCGGACAAGAGCTCCTCGGATTTGCGCTCCAGAATGGTGGGCAGCACTGGGTGAGCCAGCACTGGGTGTGGCATTGCAGAGGGAGATAAAGGCTCCTTTTCTATGACAGTTCCAGAAAATGCCTACAACAGAAGAGAATACTCAGAATGAGCTAATAAAATGCAAATGTGAAGCTATGCCCATAAGGTCATTACCCTATATTAGCCTGATTAGAATTGTTATTTCTTCTAATCAAAAGTAAAGAAATATCCTTAAATCAATGATTGTTGCCTGCATAAGTAACCACATTGTAATTAACCTCAAAATATAGCTTGTTCAAGGATGACTAAATGAAAGACAGTATCTTAAAAGTACTACTTAATCTCATTCCTACTGCATAAATGATGTAAAAATCTGCTTCCTCACTGACACATGCTCAAGAAATCAAACAGCTGATGTAATACACAGTTTTATTTTGGATATAAAATGGAGAGACTTTGCAAAGTTGATGTCAGCATTTCCATCATACGTCATTTTATGACTTAGAATCTTCTAATTGCATCAAGCATTGCATATGAACTAGCAAGCACATACTTTGATACTTCTTTTCTCCCTACCAAATATGATCAAAAAATGGTGAAAGCCATTTATATTTAAGAGAACAGCAAACTTGCTTCCAACTATTTCTCTCTATAAAAGGCCTAATAAAAACATCTAATGTTTAAAAATTGTAATTTATATGCAGCCAATTATGTGACAATCCTTTTCAACTTAGCAAAGAAATGACCATGATTCTTGGAAAACAAGCAGCTTAGAATTACTTTTCATAAACATATTTAAGAACAAATCACTCCACTATGTATTGAAAACAGAGAATTCAGAATGCCCAAGGACAAGGGGAAGCAGTTCCACATCCAAGGTCTGATGCTCATGCTGGGCACAAAGGAATGCACACCAGATTCAGTCACTATGTTTAGTTCTGCTTTTTCATAACTCAGTTACCAACAAAGACAAAGCAAAACAAACAGGCCATTCTCTTGCTGGACCTGCAAAAAAAGCAGTGTTTTTTGTTTTCTGCTCCAGTAGCCCAAGTGTGCCTAAAGCTGTGCTTGTACAACTCTGTTAATCTAACAAGAAGCTCATTTTCAAAAACAGGTAAGCAATGCACAAACTAAGTGATGGTGGTAAAATTAGAAATAAAAAAAAGCTAGTGTGTTGCAAATGGTAATGGAGAAATAATGGATTTCAAACATCCACAAAAACAACCAAAAGAAAAACAACAGCATTTAGGGAAGCACATCTGACTGGAGTGTTTTGCTTAATCTCCTTCAGTTGCTTAGAAAATACATTACATTGTAGAGAATAATCATGCCAGACTCAGGTAATAGACTGATGGGTAACATCTAAAGTGTACTTAGATGTTTTATAAGAATATAGCAAATATATTCCAGAAAGTATACAATGTGGAGTGCTAACTCCACAGATAAATTTTCCATCATGAATCTTCACATCCTGCCTGGATTCATCTGAAGCTGTTTGCATGAAAAATGGTGATAAACAACAGCTTTTATGAGGAATTCATTTCTTGTCCAAAATAATTTTTGCAGAAGTAGTGCTTTCATTGAACTTGTCCATTGCACTGGGAACTACTGAAGACTCAAGTTTTATCTAGTTTGAAAAAATTAGCGTTAAGCTGTTACAAAACAAAAATGAATACGCTATGCCACGAATCTCTACATTTAATTCCTGTATTCACCCAGTCACTAAGCAACTGTACATCTTCCCTTACATTGTACAGTCTGTCTTTTATGATGAAGCCCTGAACTTTCCAAACACATGTAAACAGATTTGTTTGGGATCCCTAATGGCTTAGTCTGGAATAGGATGAGTAAGGGGTGCAATGCTTCCTTCCACCAGGCAGTTTCTCTGCTATTGGCACATCAAAATAGTAATTCAGCTGGTATCTATTTTTAAACTTGAAACACTCCTTGAAAATTAGCTGCCTAGTAGTGCAAGACAGGTTAGAGAGTCACCTCTTCCTTTGATCAGTTACAAAATACAGATTTCCCTCTTTTAGTCCAAAATGCTGCTGTCTCTCCTGCAGTGAAGCGGTCAGGGTGACCCAGCACACAGGTTTCAGTAACACCAGTGAGTGAGCACTTTGCTGGATCTTTATGGAAGAGCTTCAAGCCTTGGGGAAGCCACAAGGTGAGCAGCTTGAGCAGCTCCTCCCCTCTGCCCCTAGGATGTGTGTGACTGAGGCCTGTCACCTGCTATGTCCTTCTGAAGCGAACCAGGCAGGAGTTAGAAAATTATTTTAAAGAAATAAAACTGATGGTATAGACAACTAGAGTAATTAGATTTCTCATTTCTATCCCTGCCAACAATCAATAACGAATTAAAAACTGTACCTCAGTTGTCCCTGAAGAGGGAGGAACCTTTTTTGGTAGCTGCTGCTTCTCCTCCCCCTCCTCTTCCTCGAGGATGCCTTCGCTGTTGTCACTCTGAGTGGCTTCATCACAGCTAACACTCCTCTGAACTCCTCGTCTGTCATCAAACTCAGCAGCACTGTTCTCACTGGTATCGCTGCAAACACTGTTCTCTCTGCTCCGGGACTTCAGGATTGATTTACGAGGGACATATTCTCCATTCACAACATCAACAAAGTATCTATAAAGGAAAATGTTAGCTTTAATAAACCATTTCAGCATCAGATGACAAATTTACAGTGATCTTGCTTTGTCTTTTGTACAAATTAATTATGATGTGCTTTCCCAACTTTTTCGCTGTAGAATGACAATACTGTACCTTCAGAGGCACTTTATTTATTTACCAGTGTACAAGAATCAATTCTGCAGAGTGAATGCTGTTATGCCCTTTATTCAAGCATAAAGTTGGTACTTATTTTCAGCAGAAAATGCATAGCTCTTTGAAAAATGTTACAAAACAGAAAGGTGTGAGTTAGAAAAAATTAGGAAAAAGGTAAATTAAATGATGACCAGGGTTGTTTCTGTAAAGAGAATCGGATCACAATCTGGGAATGTTTTCTGGAGTTAAGTCCTTGTCATATGTAGAATACAAAAACAAATACTTGAAACATTCATTGTACGTGGAAAAGATGGAGCTTTCTCCTGACAAGTGTCATAATCTGCTTTCAATTAGAAACAAAATTTTAAAAATCAGCTTATAAAATCAGATTAACAGGAAGACATTTTTCAAGTATTAACAGACTGTGAACTGACAAAGATGGCTCTTGTGCTCCCTCTCCATGACTTGAGAAAGTCAAGGGTGGGTGGAGGAGAATGAGAAGACAATGCCAATTTTATCAAACTCATAAAGGAGGAGCCCAATGACTGGATGATTTTAAGGGTGTTACTTGTTTCTAACAGCTTTATTCATCAGGCACTTATGGAAATACATCTCTACAGAAGATGGAATTTGCAGGGCTCAGGGGGAGGAGCACCAAAGAATCTTTTGCTCATCTTCAGCCCCTGCAGCTGCAATTACAGGATGTGGTTTCACTTTTAACACTTTGTAACATGTTTAACATATTTAGGTACCCAAATACAGAGACATACAGTGGAATTCTCACAACCACTTAATCAACCAATCCAATAGGTGCCTGTGTTTATCCTTACAAACCCAAATACTTGTTTAAATTATCCTGTCACCTTAGTTGTTTTGTACAACGCCCTAAGCCCAGCACTGTTTTTCAAGCTCTCTGTGTGTGTGGGTGTCCTACAGGTGAGCAGCACCTTTTATGAAGAACACAAAGTGACAGACTGAGGCCAGGAAGAGGGAATGCAAAAGAAACTATGCAAGCAAAGAGCTGAGTATGTTTTGAAGACACAGAAAGGAAGAGACAGAGTCCAGCAAATCAATAACCAGGAAAGCAGGAGTATTACAAGCGGTAGATCTGGTCAGATCTTTTTGAAAACAAACACAGGGAAAAATGGCAGGGAATTAACAAGAACACATAACACAACTGCTGCATTCCTTTCTGAGGATGATACATACTAGCAAATTTACCTCCATTTCAGAAGCTCTGGAAAAGCAGGTAAAAGAAGAACTACTATTTGGAAAAGGAAGCGTTAAGCTCAGAAATATTTTATGGATAAGAAAGCAAAGCAACCATGCAGAAGGCACAAACTTTCATTTTTAAGTAGTAAATTCAGTACCAGCTGTTTCTTTCAGGAAACTGTAGGTGGGGTTTCACACTCTAGGTGGACAGAAATGAAAGGAGAAGGTCTGCTCAGGGGAAAGCTGCACCATAAATTACCCACCTGTAAATGTCTGCTGGGGTTTTGATGATGGGCAGCTCTGGAGCTGCATGGCCATTGCCACTGCTGTTCCTTTTTTTACGCTTGGCCTCTTCTTTCTTCTCACTGAATTTCAAAGTAGTATTTTTTCCTGTGTTTATTCTTACCTGAAAATTGAACACAAATGATGGTCTGGACCATAAAATCAACAATCACCAGGCTGCAGATCAACTGATTCCTGACATTCCCTTACCCAAGCAGGTGGGGACTAGGAAGCACAGGTAAGTTAAATGTATGAATGGTAACATTCATAGTGTGCACTGTTTATTCTCTACCACTTGCACTAGGCTGGGGCATTTCTTTGCCCTCGTGCACATATTCTGCATATAAAATATGACAGTCTGCTTATTCAAGCTCTGCTCAACAGCTGAGCTGCTCAAAGGCCAGTTTCAAGGCAAGTAAGAAGTCTTTTAAATAACTCCTAGACAGGATGCTGCCTTTTACAACAGCCAGAAGCCAGAACAACAAGGCAGACATCTGAAGATCATTTTTTTAATACCATATTTAGGACAACAGGATCTAAACAGAGAGGTTTTCATAATATGAAAAAAAAAAAAACCAATGTCACCTCCAGCTAGCATTCTACTACATCTACACATCTAAAGTTTTCAGGTTTACATATGGCATATATATTTTATGTAATCTCTTGAGCAAAAGATAAAAATTAAATAAAGTACAAACCCTTTTAGGTTCCACAGTGTGAGAGAAATAAATAGTTGGAACAGAGTTATGTCCAACATCTCTGTCATCTTCATCATCACTGTGGTAAGTGGAGCCATTAAGGTGGCGCACAAACAAGTCTGAATTCCCAAATTCTTTATGGAAGTTGCCCTGAGTAATACAGTCCTCTGCCCTACAGGTCCCATTCACATCTGTGTCCTTGTCCTCCCTCTCGTCTTCAGAAGAGGTTGCATCTTCTCCATTTACCTGAACTGCATCGGGCATCCTAAGGAATGAAAAATATCTACATGAACAGAGGCAAGTTGTGCTCTTCAGAGACAAATATACAAAGTAATGAACTCGCCTGCATGTAACTTTCTTTACCCAGTTGCTGTACTTTCAGACAGACAGTGCAAGTTCTCTGTGCCCTCTAACAATGCCTGTGCCCTTCCCACACCAACTGGAGTACCAGAACCGTGACATCATGGCTAACAACCATGCTTGCAGATCAGAATAGATCTAAGGATGCCATAGAGCATTAAGTGGGTAACTCCCACATGGAAAACTATGGATTTTCATAGCCTGTGGGAAATTAATTTCACTTCCCCCTCTTCATCTTAAGAAAAAAAAACCAGAAGGCTGGACTGCTGTGGTTGCACAGAGGCAGATTTTAGGAGCTCTGGCGTTGCAGTGAGTGCTTTGCTCGTGTCCCACCCTTCTTCCACCTATGATAATTTTAATTCCACCTGTGTGGTCAGCTCTTTGCCCTGCTGGTGAGACCCTCTGTGCACCAGCAGCCCCACAGCCCTCTGCACTCCAGTCCTGCCTGTGCCACAGCAGCACTGTACCTGTCAAGTTCACCAAGCATCTCTTCTTGTCTCTCGAGCTCTTCTAAACGGGCCCACAGCTCCTCCTCTGACTGAAAACGACCCATTGGTTTTGTATCATTTCCATTTGCTGGAAAATCTACCTCAAAAACATTTGATACTTTTGGCTTTGAATGAGGTTTGTGAGCAGTTCGGTATTTTCCTGTGTAGTGAAAAATAAGATGCAATTACTAAGGCGACTGACTGAAAAATCCAACAAAAATATCCAACAAAAAACATTTGAGGGGTGGGAAAAAACTCACAAAGGAACTAAGTAAGGAAGATGGGCAGAACATTTTCCATTTCAAACTATTGTTTAACTGTTTAAGTGAAACTGTCAATGAACCAGAGCAGCAGCACAGGGTAATAGTCTCCGGATGTTACAGAAATACCGAGGCAAAGCAGAGATGTTTATTTACAAAGCAGGAGACACTGATCCTGTGACAGTTTTATTACAATGTGGGGTTTTTTTACCTCTTGTGCCAAACAGTAGATTTTTATTTGATCTGATAGATATCAACATGTGAATGTGGCATTTGCTCACTGTCCCATTAACAGCAGGTTTTCTTAACTGGGAAAACAAACCTGGTTTGTATTTTAGCTCATTTTTAATAATCACACTTAAAGAATAGAGCCTTTTTTTAAATTTACAATGAAGACCATTAAAAATTACTTCCAGAGTTACCTGGAAAATCTGATCAAAATCCAGTCATTATCAATCACTTATTTAGTGAAAAAGACCCACTCGGAAAATCATACAAAAACCTGCCTTTCAGAAATAATAAATATAAACCCCATTTAAAGCCACAGAGGTGACCTGAGATACACACTTGTGAGCAAATGCTAGTCAGTGACAAGTTCTTGCTGGCATTTAAAAGCCTTGCTCCCTGGTAAAACAGTGCATCCACTGAGGATGGGGAATAGCTGTTGCTGTTTGAGTGCTGTCTGGCACATAGGGAACAAATCCTAATGCTCCACCCTGTCTGGGTGAAGGGCAGGACTGCGTGTTTGACCCCTTTTCCCTGAGACCAGCACTCCCAGGGCCACTGCCTGTTCCTGAGAGCTCCCAGGCAGGCTCCAAGGGAAGCTCCTGCCCTCTGCCCATCACCACCCACACAGCTCCTGCACCTCCTCCCAGGAATGAGAACCCATCCCCTCCACCACTGCCACAAATGCAGTGGGACTCCAGTGGCTCTCTGTGTTATGAAACTGCTTTGTGATTCCAATCAACAGTAGTACAATGTCTTAGTTACTCAGCATCCTTTGTGTTTTAAAATCTCTATTAACCAACTGTGCAGCCATTTTTTTTAAATTTTAAGAACTCATGGCTTAAAGATATCCTTATTCAAATATGTCAGCTTATACTTTAATCCTGAGTTAAATACAAATTCAACAGCAACATTAAAAAGCAAACAGGTGACTGCAAGTCATGCTGGAATGTGTGTCCCCTACTCTTCCATGGGATAGCACTTTTCATCATCTTGTTAAGAAAAGGCTGAAATGTGTTTTAGTGAGATTTGAATATAAATTGAGGTAAGCCAAGCAATCAGAGTAACTTGTGAGGATTTCATTTGCTATAATTACAAAATTAATAAATAAAATTGGAAGGATTAGTTAACAATCTATTTCAATTTGATTGTCAATTTGTGCCCTCCCAGTTTGTTACCCTTCAGTATTAACCACTGACTTGACTACCAAGGTAAGCACATGCCTTCCTGAACACCAGCAAGTGCTTCAACATGCCAGTGATTCTCCCTCCTCGTTCAACACAGCTTCTGTCAGTTAGCAAACCAGGTCAGATCAAAAAGACAAGAGAGATAACCACTTTCTGCTCCAACATCCACTGTGCTCCACTCACTGTTACCTCAAAGCACCACCATTACCTTCATACACTAACCAAAACAAGTGAAGTAGAAAAACCCAGAAAATGGAGAGGTAGCAAGAAACTAAGGAGATGCTCAGGATACTATTTGTGTTTGCCTTCCTCTGAGATCCAGCCCATTTCCACACAAACAAAACCAATTCTTGGGCTGATGAAGCTCAGCCTCAACCACTAAGCTGGTCTTTTAGCTACTTCTCTTTCAGTCACAGCACAGATTGGTGCTGAGAGAAAACGTTGGTAATTTCCACTTAACAGATTTTCAGCAAAAGTTAAGAGGCTGTCAGAGGACAACAGTGACAAAGGAAGTTTAGGATACAAAAAAAGCTGCACAAATGCTGACCTGGCATGTACAGCATGGTGCTGCATTAACACAGCTACTGTGGGATGGATTTCCTACAATGTTACTCCTCCTATTCTGCAATGACATGTACCCACAGCAGAAACACCCCCTTAATCAGCCTTGGCATATAAAGATTATTTTGATTTATTCTAGGAAAATATAACAGTGAACTGCCCATAGCCCTCTGCAAATCTTCTCCTCCTAAAAATGCCCAGGTGATGCAATTTTCAGACTGTAAAATTACTTGTGCCTCCAACTTTGCCTGAGTCCTGTCGGGCACTACTTCAGATAGCACAGAAATTATCCAATTGATCCCTCAGCACAGCTACCTTTGCTTCCCAGTGTCCTCTCCAGCCATCTCTGGGAAGCATTTCTGCAGTCCAGGAGCTGCACACCAGGACTGCTGCTGTGTTTGCTCCCTGCCAGCCATGGAACACCCCGGGATGAGATGTTCTCCTTGTCCCTTGATGTCTCATCCCTGTCCATGCTTCATCCCCACCCTGCTGACACTGACCACATGCTTTCCCCTCTAACAGGCAGAATCTGAGTTTCTTTAGTTTCCTTCTGTTGTAAAACTCACACTTTAATGCAAAAAAAAAGTCTTCTCCAGCCCTCTCTCCTAGAGCCAGCTTAATTTATTTTCTGCCTCTCTTCTACCAGAAAACTTCAAACTCTCAGTGTAGACTCTTCAGAGGAAAAAATATCATCCAAATGTCCAGCTTTTGGCTACCAAGTGATAGCAGAGAATCCATGTGAAATTGAGGGACAGAATCCATCTTTCCTGAGGATTAGTACTTTTT
>NC_080645.1:9565000-9632500 GCF_027579445.1 Ammospiza nelsoni
TTCAATGGAGTACTTTGATTTTTTTTTTTTTTTATCTAGACGCCAGAAGCTGGTGAATATATGCTTCATAGCTTCAGATAAACCTTTTGTTCTTCTGGGGCTGATCAGCTGGTGCGGCAGCGAGAGGGAGAGGAGGAAGGAAATTCACAGGGGCTCCACGGTTTCAAAAAGTCAAATTACCTCTGAGCCATGGCATTGCTGATAATTTAAATGAAAAAATATATATACAGGCTGCACCACACAACATCTCTACTGTTAGGACTTTTAATGAAGCCCCAGTTGTGATGACACTGAAGCAGGGAACGCTACGGTGGGATAATTACTTGGCTCCCTTGCAGCTGAGTTTCACAGATGCATTATTAACGGCACATTCCATGCCATAACGAGCACCGAATGTAGGTGGGATTCGCGAGCCCCGGCATCCGCCATTAGCAGGTTGGCGCAAACACAAATGAGTGTTTTCACAAAAGCATGCAAAGGTTGTGAAATTCCAATGAATTCTTTCACTGGAAAAAAGAGTTCAAGCTGCCATGACCGGATATGTCACCTCCCATGGCACGCTGCGCGCCCGGCGAGGCACCATGGGAAATCAGAGAATCAGAATGCATTGATTTTTCTGTAGAAAATACAGGCGGCAGCCCTGATGAAGAATTAAGGAGGAAATGTAATAACCTAATTCTCCTCCAACATCCTCACACACACTCTTTCCAGCCCGGGCACCTGGCACCTCATCCAGACAATTGCCAGGTGAAAGCCACAGATAAAAATTCGCTATTGCTTAAGCACATGGTGGAACACTGGGCTGAGTGCACCACCAGCTGCTTTCACCAGGGCTGGACTTGGCCCACTTTGTCTGAATCTCATCAGCTTTAAGACACAACATTTCCAAGCAATACTTATTTTATGCTACCACACGTTCTATGTTTTTCTCCATGATATTCATCTCCTAAACATTCCTTAGATACAAACCCTTAACAGGTTTTCTCCATAGAATACTATTTACAGTATAAGAAATTATTAATATTTCCTCCTCAAACTAAACTGCATATGGCTTGAAAACTCTGGAGAATACAGAAAGAATTTTCCCTCTCTCTCACACAACATGCACAGAAAATATGACATTAATGTCTTCCTTTCTTAGGGGGCAAGTTCCCAGCCCTCACCCCCATTCCTGCCTCCTCAATGGCACACACAGTTAAGCCATTCCTCCCTGCTGCACAGTAATGCTTATTTCCCTGTTTGTTGAAAAACTTTGGACTAAATGTAGTTACAAAATTAGTGGCAGCCCTGCCTTGCCTGTTTGGCTTTTTTTAAAGCTTCTATTTCAAGGTGACCCTTTTCCTACTTTGTGTGTCACCCCAAGTGTTGCTGCTCACATACTGAACCAACACTCTCCCAGTAATTAACACCAGCATTTAATGAAGTCCAGCTGCTGTGATGGCAAACTGAAGGGATGCCAACCTTTGTAAACTAGTACTTGGGCTACTCCAGTTACAGCTGCTTTAAAACCACAGCAATCAACTTCTCTTTGCCTACTTCTCAGAGATAATTCTTACCAAATAAGACAAGTGCTCAAGATTAAGCATTTAATAATAAAGCTTATCTCTGAACTAATATTTCAAGCTGGAAATTATATAAAGGGCTGGATCAACTTAAATGAACACTGCAAAATTAATAAAAATCCCAAGCAGCAAATGAAAATCTAAAATGAAGATTTGCAATGTTAAATACATAAACCTTTAAAAGCCCTAGAAGCACAGTTCCAAAGGGAAAATTGGAGACAGATTCTTCAGCAATATCTGGTCTTCTGAACTCTTTTCCTGATCCAGTATGAGAGACACATACAGCCAATGCTTTATTAAAATAACGCTCTCTGCCAGTTGATTCATTACATGCAGGGACATGGTAGGGATACTAGGTGAATGCTTTTAGAGACTGTTTAAAAGGGTCTGCATTATAACTCATACCACATGGATTTTCAAACCTTCCACAGTTTGCATCTACACAGGCTTCTTGCTCTACTCCTTAATCTACCTCACTGAAAATAGTTTCCATGCAGAATTACCAATAGCATTGCACAATTTAAATACACATTTCCTTAACTCCTCTCGACAGCCAAAAAAAAAGCAATTCAAAATTCCAAAAGATGCCCTCCTCTTCTCTCAGACCCTCATTTCTGCTTTCCATACCTACTCTGTACTCCCACTTCAGCTGAAAAGACACCCAGCTTGGGCTGGAGAGAGATCTGTGAGCTGAGCTGTCCCAGGCAGAGGAGTCCCAGCCTGCTGCCAGAGGTGGGCAAGCAGGGAGGGCCAGAGAAGGTGAGCTGGGCTGAGACAATGAAGAGCAGAACCCTGGCAGATGCAATTATTTCTCAAAATTACTAACAGAGATAATGGCTTCTACCATGATAAACAGTCAGAGGCATTTTAAAATGCATGTGGGGAGGGAACTGACTAATTTACTTTCATTGGAACTAATTTAAACATAGGTAATATGCAGCAATTTACAAATATATTCAGCACCAGGAAGTCAACAATTCTTCCAAGCAGGGGTTAATCCAAGGCTCAAGCCCTGCAGTTGGGCCAATTTTTCCACCAGAGACCTAACATTGCAGGATTGGCATTAAAAGTACATCCTCGATTATCCTGGATATCCATGCCCCTGAGAATATAACTTAAAAACAAAATCATTAGCTTACACAATAACATAGTCCTTGAAAAATAAAGAAATTCTTGTGTACAGAGCAATGCTGACTTCCAAGCACAAATTCCTTTGTTTTCCTATGAGCTGCACTGAAATAATTGCATAACCTGGCAGCACTTTGCAATGTGTCAACAATGCAGGGGCAGGAAGGTAGGAAAAACTAAAAGCCAAGAACACAACTTTGGTGCAACTTACAGAAAATGTTGCACATATTACACCATCTATTTTTCTTATTGTAGTTTTGATTTTAAATTATTCAGACTTTCACAGGGCAAGTAAATTTTTAGTCTCAAGAAGCTGTTGTGGTGAGGTTTTACAAGGGCAACCATGGGAATGGGACATGATGGCTTTGCATGGCACATCAGTAACAAGGCTCACAAACCTCTCACATGCATTGGCATCCTTATAAGAGTCAACCATGAAAAAAGTCTGTTTACAACAAAAGGCATCTGGTAACTATGATTATTCTGCCTTAAAACTGAACATTTTAGATTTCTTAGCTCCCTCTTTTGTTCAGTTTTAGTTCCTATGCTTCCTGTTTTCTGCTCTGCCCAGTTCTTTTCCTACACGTTAGAACCCCGCATGACAAAAAACTTCATAATCACCCCACTGATTTTAAAACAGGTGAGTTTTATTAGTTTCACCAAGAAAGAAAGTTCATACATATATTTTTAATTCATTTTTCAAATCATTCCAAGAGGCAGCTACCCTGTTTTTTCTGCAATGATAAAGCTCACAACTTGCTAGCCTGGAAACTCAAGGGAATTGTCTACTTGAAAGTAGAGCCTGAACTGCTAAATATGGATTCATATCTGGATATTGAAACCATCCTGCTTCCCAAACACTGGCTGTTCTCCATGCAGTCAGACTTCAGGTTGGTCTAACATGCTGGTGTACACAAATGCACACAGACATTGAGGTCTGTATCCATGAAATGAAAGGTATTTTCTCTTTTGTCCTGGAGGCCTCTTTTTAAGTGACTGCATGCCACCACTCTGGAGTTAAGTAAAGGATGTAAAATAACTTTTGAAGAAAAAAAAGAAATCCTTTTATTACAAAACTCACAGGCAAAGGAACTGAAGTTTCTTATAGGATACTCTGTTCAAGATTTTTAGACACCTCAAATAAAGCTTCTTCTATATATTCATGAACAGAAGAATAGACACTTTAAGATCATGCATGGAAAGTATAATCTGTAGACCTTTCAGTATTGCTGAATTGCTGATTTCAGCACCCTAAGGCACTGCTATATCTGCATAGGTGGTTAGTCCCTGTGTAGCAGTGTACAGACTCCATGGGCACGTGAGGAGCTTCATGAATTAGGGGTATGACAGATGTGGCTCAGTCAGCATAAAGCAATAGCTTTAAACCTGCCACAGGCAGTGCTTCAGAGATGTCACTGTCCCACACTGTTTTTAAAGAACAAGATTCAGGATTCTGGCATCCTCAACTTTAAACCTGCTCCTAAAACTGGCACATTTTGCTTAGACAAGACATACCCTTCTTGTATAATGACACAGAAATGTAATAAAGTTGTTTTTTTCCTGTGAAGAAGTGGAAAAGTGTTTCCACTGTCTTTAGATTGTTGGCTTTCATGTTCTTCAGTAAGTTCCCCTCTGGACTGCCACAAGTCCAGAGTCTCCCTGTAAGCAGAGTTGAGCACAGACAAACCTGCAAGGGATGCTGCTGCTAACCCTGCATCTCCTCTCAGAGCATGGCAAGGGCTGCTGCTGCTTCTCTTGTGCTCACTTTCCAGACAGGGAAATACTAATTGTCTTTTAAAAATCTCTATAGTATTTTGTCAATATTTTTTTATTACAGCAGAGCATGTATAAATATTTTATCGTAAACCAAGGGCCTAAAATAAACAGTTTAGTAAATAGTTATTACATTACAAGGAAAAACATCTGTGGAAACTGTTTTCCATGTAATTATTCTTGCTATTTTACATTAGCTCTCAATGTGAATTTCTTTGGCTCTAATGTTTCACTTGTTCTAAATCTTCCTCCTTGTTGCTATTATTAAAATCTTAAAAAGGTGCCAAATCTTAAATGAAGAAAAAAAAAAGATTCGCTAGAAATTATTCATATCACAGTGAGCCTCTACTAAACCTGGCAGGGGTGCAATATTTTCGGTGAAATTAACATAAAATATACAACTGCAAATTATCCAGGAAATAGCTATGTTCTTTACAGTGCACATTTACATTTGGTAAAAAATGTTCTACTTATCTGTCTAGCACAAAGCTCCAATCGCTTCCAAAGGCAGTTTTAAAGGGACAGTGATAGCTCTGCACAGGGAGCACGGTCCTTGCAGCGGCTGTAACAAATAGCTGGGGGGCAAAGTGACCTTCAGTAATTACTAGAGGTAACAGTCAGCACTGGACATTCCTTCTTGAGAATACCAACCATCTAATTTTAGATATATTTCCCTTTTGGTACGCTGGATGAATTTTCTCTCTTAGGCCTAAGTCCTTTCTACTAAACACAAGAAAAACTGTAATACCATGTAAAATGCAAATCTTGCTGTAAATATTTTATAAAATTGTTGCATACATCCCAAAAGCTATAGGTCTTAATTGAGAGCAGGCTATTTTTCCAGTCAATATATGGAAATGGAAAATGCTAATTCATGTTTTTCTACTTATGAAAAACCCTGGAGAATGGCAAAACCACAAATGCACTCACTTTAATATTATAAATATAATTTGGCTCCCTCTTTGCAGTCCCTGATGTCCTGGCTTTTATCTCCCAATGGCTGCAGAGGAAGAATCAGAGAATCGCTTTTACATCCCCTGCGCAGGAAGTTCCCCCCGCGTGCTGCCAGCTTGGCAAAAGAGCAACGGCCTGAGCTCACAACCGCGGCAAACAGGAACTGAAACAAGAAATTCCAGAGCTCCTGCACAGGAAACGAGCCTCACACCAGAGGCCAGCAGACCTGCTCAGGATCAGTGGTGTGCACACTCAGCCCCGCTGGTCAGAGCTGTCACCGCCATGGGATGGTGGTGTGGAGGAGCAGGGCTGTCGCCCAACACTGTCCCCCAGCCCCACGGCTCTGCCTTGCACTGACACTGTCCCACAGCCCCACGGCTCTGCCTTGCACTGACACTGTCCCCCAGCCCCATGGCTCTCACTTGCACTGACACTGTCCCCCATCCCAACAGCTCTGCCTTGCGCTGACACTGTCCCACAGCCCCACGGCTCTGCCTTGCATTTATCTGTCCCCCTTCAGAGCAGCCAGTGGCCGGGATAACAAAGCCTGGAAACCATCTCTCACAAGTGGTACTGAATATGACTAAAAGTCGTTTAGCCTGCTCCAGCATATGGTGACTTGTGCTTGCCTTTTTCATCCACTTTTCATTTCCTTGTCAAGGAAAAGACTGCTTTTTCCTTCTTCTAGAAGAGAAATCATTAGGCTGTTAAAGTTAAAACTCTCCAAAGGTCACTGATGCTGGCTTTGAAGAGTGAAAATGATATAATTCCCCATTAGACTTTTAATCTCATGATTAGAGCTAAAGTTAACATGGCTGTTTCATTTTCCACCAGGCAAGAGTAAACTCATTTTTCTTTCTCTACCAGAATACTTAATAGCATCCTATCTTGATGAGCAACATCTCCTAGTTAAACAGTATGAACAATGGAAATGCAAAATACTTTGGAGAGAGGTTTTGAATTTTTAAATGCTATTGATTAACCGTGAAAAGTCTTACTACATGCAGCACAGCAAAATCCACCCATGGAAATCCCTCATGAGGAAAAGAACCTGCTCTTGGTAGACAAAACTGCAGTCCTTGCTGGCACAGAAGCGAGACAAGGGGGAAGGATGCTTTTATTTCCAGTTTGAGCTCTTACTCCTACATCCCTAGAACTAACCCCTACAAATGGTTCTACAAACCCAGTAGTGCGAGTGAGTGCGGGTGGGACCCAACACAAAAACTGCCCCCCTTAAGCCTCCTCAGGGGTATTTAGATTTGCAAAATCCTTGCAGTAGAGTCTGTGGGGCAAGAATTTACAGGTGCACCCTGGTTTCAAAACCCAATGTACAGCGTTCACTGTTATTACAGGCAGATACATGGAAAAAAATTCAATTTTCTTCATTCAAGACAAAGTCTGATAACCAGCTAGTAAAACTCAGACTATAATTTCTTATTCAGTGTTCCACATGAGATGCATTTTGCTGAATTTAACATGTTTTGCTGTTAATGGATTTCACAGTGTGTTGCCATTTTTATACAGCTGTCCAAATAAAATGTTGTGTACAATGATGTGCTTTTACTGTATTGCTAGCTTGCAAATGGCAGCCGATTCCCCAGTTTAAGCCTTAGGAAAATGGGATAACTCTTTGACTAGGCCATTTAAAGGTCTCTGGAGCTCTTTTCCTGGTAAGTCATGGTCAAACAAGAACAAAGATGCAAGTTAGATATAATTGCACCTTGTACATTTAAGATCTAATAGTATTTCCACTGGAAAGAGAAATCAAACGTCAATATTTTCACTTTTGTATTTTTCTTTGCTGAACCAAGTCAAAAGACATTTACAATTTACAATTTATGTAAATTAAAAAGGCTTATATTTTAAAAAAATTAAATTGTCCATCTAGATTTTCAAATGCTATATAAAGTAAATTAAGCAAATAACATCTCATGATGTAAATTCCCCATCCCTTGGAAGGTCATCATTCAGGTTTAACACATTGTTGACTTCAGTTTCTGACACATTAGAATTAGTCTTCTAAGGAAATTGTCTCCATTGATGTTCTGGAAATGAAGGCATAGCTTCTACCAGTTTAAAAATATTTTAAAGGCACAGGGAAGGCTGCTTTTTTTTTTTTTTTTTTTTTTTTACCCCATATCACAGATTGATTTTAAAATGGTGAATCAAAAGTTTCTTGGGTCTTTTGGGGTTTTTTGTTTGTTTGTTTAAGAAAAGGGGGATAAAAATGGAATTTCTTAACTAGAAAGTTAAACAAGGAGAAAAATGTCACTGGAATATTTTCTTCCCTTCAACTTTAGCTATCTATATCCGGCCCAGCTTGAATCAGTTACCATTCATTGCATGAGGTTTCATCATTTAACTTTTGTTGCCAATATTTATTCCTGGATATAACTCACAGTCATGGGGTTTAAGAACTATTTGTCCATACCCCAATAATACACGATAGCTGATGCGTGCAAAACAAAACAGCAGAGGACATGCTAGTGGTGCTAGTTGATGCTGATCTTTTAAAAAACCCAAACTCTATCTGCAGCAAAACCTAAAACCAAAGGCTCTGCCTGAGCCAAAAATTTCCCTGTGAATATAGAACAGGAGAAAGTCATCATAAAATCTAAACACTTCCCAGTTACACACACAATGACCACAAAATTTGGTCATTTTTAAGGCCCATGACTGTCCACCAGATGATGGATGATGTGCAGCTGAAGGCAGGATTAAATACCAGGTAGGCTGTGACTGACTAAAGTAGTGATGTAAACACATCAGCAGAGTGCACTTCCTACCTGGTGCCACCTTTTGTAGTCTTCTCCACCAATTCAGGAGGTGCCAAAGAAGGAAAGACTGGACTAAACTGGAGTTGGCACTTCCTACAAAAAGCAGGAGGCAAAAAGGCTCAGCTCCTTCCCATGAGGTACGCACCTCATTCACCCCACCTGCCTCTGGGCTTGTGCCAGCAGGACAAATCACAAAACACAAAGCTGAGACTGTCACCCCACAGGGGACCCTGGTGAGGCCACACCTCGAGTCCTGGGTCCAGTTTTGGGCGCCTCCATTCAATAAAGGCTTTGAGGGGCTGGAGTCTGTCCAGAGAAGGACAGCAGAGCTGGTGAAGGATCTAGAGAGTCAGCCCAATGAGAAGCAGCTGAGGGAGCAGGGGGGAATCAGCCTGGAGAAAAGGAGGCTCAGAGGGACCTTCTTGGTCTCTGAGCTCCCTGACAGGAGGGTGCAGCCAGGTGGGAGTTGGGGTCTGCTCCCAGGCAACAGTGACAGGAGAGGAGGAAATGGCCCAAACCTGCACCAGGGGAGGTTTAGGTTGAACATCAGGAAGAATTTTTTTACTGAAAGGGTTGGTAAGCATTGGAGCAGGCTGCCCAGGGAGGTGGTGGAGTCACAATCTCTGGAAATGTTCAGAAACTGGATGTGGCACTCAGTGCTCTGGTCTAGTTGATAAGGCAGTGCTTGGTCAAAGGCTGGACTCCATCTTGGAGATCTTTTCCAACCTCAATGATTTTATGGCTCCATGAAATGGGTGAAAAAGACAGCTATGGAACTACAGTGAGGTGTTTTGGCCTGCTATGTAGTTCTGTCTTGGAAAGATTGGGGTATTCATACACTATTTCTTTGAGTTTCTTCAGTTGTGGCAGGACAAAACAGTTTTCACTTAAAAAACCATGATTTGACACTTCTTTAGTGTCTGACCTTACCACAGGAAGTCTGACAGGGACAACCAGAAGTCTCCTACCTCAAGCATATTGTGCAATCATCTAAAAAAAAATTTAATTTTTAAAATGGCACACAATGGATCTGAGAAGTCATAATATTCAATTAAAACCCTTCTGAGTCTTAAAAAGGCACAAAGCTGTCAAAAATTACTAATAAATCGAACGAAGTCTGTGACAAGGAAGCAGCACATCTGCAAAGACCAGTTGTGCAAAGGCTTTATCTGTGCCAGGATTCTTCAAACAAAAAAAAAAGTACAAGTGCCTAAAAAGTTTACATGAGTTTCCTTTATGGGATCAGTTGTAAGGAACCTCAAGGCAGCAAAGTTTTCCTCCACAAATTAAAAAAACAAGATTCCAGTACCCCAAACAAAGCATCCAGGGAGGGTTTGATTTGACTTGCTTGCCAGCTATCACAAAACAGAAATAATTTTTAAGGGTCATGTCAGTTGGTAACCTCTTGTTCCAGGAGACCAGATAAAATCTTCCACAAGGTTAAGGATGCTGTTGAGTTTAAACTATAATTAAAGGCAAAAGTCCAACTGCCTGACTCTGATACTTCCCAAGTAACAGAAGGTACAAACCTGGACTTTTAACATATGAACAAACCCTTTTTCTCTGATAACCAGAGCTAGGGTTCAGCATATGCACACCAGTACCCTTACTGATTCACCAGAGGGTTGCTTCCCAATCAAAAGAAGAAAAACAAACACTTGTCAGTGCTCAAAAGTGCTCAATGTAGAATCTCATATTCAGAAATAGTAAAATCCAGAACCTTATCAGCAGAAAAGGAATTGAACTATAGATTACTGATACTAAATACATTCTTCTCCCATTTTGCTATGACTGGAAACAGTCTGGAACCTTGTCTAGGTTCCCCCAAACAGGTAAAATGAGTATTTTATAACTCTGCCAAAGCTAATTCTTAACTAATCCACACATGAGGTCTTTCCAGCTTCACTAAACATTCATTACTTTGCTCTTTATTCACTTCTCATATATCATCTATTTTTCAGAAAAAGTCACTAAGTTTTCTGTCAGTCAAAAAAAGTGGTACTGGTATCAGATATTTCCAAGCCAGTGAATAAAGAAGAAAGTGGGATAACATCTACATTATCCAGATAGAACTGTTACTTGCTAAAAAGCTCCCACAAAGAAATCAACACCTAAATTTTAAGGACAGAACAAATAGAAACATTAGTCCCACAATTCACATGAGGAGAACAATGTCCTGAAAATATCATTGATATGAAGTCTGAAGAATGCACTTAGAAATGGTGGTGGGTTTTTTCCTTCTTCCACCCCCAAGAAATATTCTGGGTTTTTTTCCTCAAAAGTAGGACACAGAGGGGTGCTGACCTCTCCACCAGAAAGCAGAGTCATTTCACCATCTGCAGAGAGAACCCAAGCCCCATATGGTGAGGGCTTGCTTTCTTTTCCAGATTCAAGAGTAGCAAAGAGGGGCTAAGAAATTTGGTTATGAACTTAGAAATACCTGGCCATATGCATATAAAATATGTGAGAATAAGGCAGAAACTATCTCTGCAGACTTTTAAATACAAACATAAAACAGTTTTAAAGGTGAGTTAATAAAATGAAGACCAAGTTATATAGTCAGAAAAATTACTTCTACACAGGGTAAAGTTGACTGAAAATAGCATTTTTTGCTACACTGCCTAGCTGATATTGAAAGGCTGGGGCTAGACTGAGGTGCTTGTTAATGATAACTTTGAAGAAGTATCACACTTAAAACTCAGACTGATTGCAGAAAAGGTGTTTTATCGACTGCTCCCTTTATGAATAAATATGAAACTACTAGGAAAATGTTTAAACAGGTGTAATCATCACTGCATATGAAAATTGAGTTTGGAGGCTGTAACGAGTCTTAACACAGTTAAGAAAGAATGAAAGCAATGTAACACTGTGCTCATTGCCCATTATGCATGTATCATGCAAAACAGGAATGTTGTCATAGCAGCTATAAAAATGTCAGTGAAAACTGAACTACTATTACCAAGGTTTAAATGAAATGAAAAATGCAAAAGGAATATGTGAAGGAATATATTAAGGGAAATGTTATTTCTTTCCTGATAAACAAGCAAACCAAAATACATTCTCATGGAATGGAGTAATTTGTGTGAACAAATATGCATCGGTAAAAATTGCAGGAGGCCACAGATACACAGGACAACTGGATAAAATTATTAAGATTTTTTTCTAATCAATTTTCCAGTATTAGAAAGGAAGGAACAGTAAAAGCAAAATGTTTTGAAGTTTCAAAGTAGGAAACCAATTAAGTTATAGATTTTATTAAGGCAAATTTTGGTTATACAAAATACAAGAAGCTGCTTCTGTCTGTTAGCAATGGCAACCTGGCTTTAAGTAGGACTACACTGGTAAGAAGTGTTGGAAAACAAATATTTCTAGCCTTTAATACACTATATTTATTACAATATTTAGTGACTTGCACATGTGGTTAATGCTAAAATTATTGGATGAAAAAAAAAAAAAAAAACAAAAACCACCCAACAAAAACCCAGGGCTTAGAGTTGGGCCAAATAACAGGAGACCTTTACTGGCATGAGCAGATGGCTGTGCCCAGGAGCCTGAGCCAGCAGCAAGCTCCACTTGGGCAAAGCCTCCCAAGCAGCACCAGCAGGGCCCCAGCCAGTCCCTGGGATTAAGGCTCCTGGGCACATGTGGAGGGAAACACCCTGTACGGGTTCATCTCTAAAGGTAAGGGCTTTAGAGCACTTACACTTGACATATTTTTTCCCAAAATTAGTCTTTCTCAAAAGGCAGGTGCTGTAAAATGAAAGTCTAGTACATATTGTTCATTAAGGCAGGTCCACGTAGAATTGGATATTGAAGCAAGTGCTAGGTAAATATAAGAAGGTTGTACCTTCAATTCTGCATTAAAAGAGCAATTACTTGGAATATGCTTCACAAACATCAAGTTAAAAAAATATTTCTGAGTTCCTAATGTGTCCATAATTAATTCACACATTCAGCAGTTGAGTCCAGAAATATGTTCCTGTTGATAATTTGCAAGTAATGCTTCAAAAACAATCTGGTACATTTTTATTTGCCTTAATGCCTGAAAGCTATCACTAAGACAGTGCTTTACAATGTCACCATCACTGCTACCATGTACATGCCTCAACTAACAGAAGTCCTTAGGTCCAAAGAAATTGGAATTTTACAAGAATTAAATTATAATAATTAAAGTTGCATCTTCCAATATTAACTACATTTATTTCATGTAAAGTAAAATATATTTTACTATAAGAGAGATTCTGAAAAGCATTAGTTGTCTTCAGCTTAATGAGAATGAGGAACAAATGCTTCACAAGATCAGACCTGAGTATAAGAAATGCTTCACATCCTCATCAGAGGATGCCCAGGGCTAAGTATCTTCATATACATAAAAGTCAGTTCTGCAAAATTGAACCTTACCTACATCCTTGTCACATGCACTCACAATCTACTGTGACAGGAAGGAGTTCAAGACCATCCAAATGACTCTGAATTTTTATCATATAAGATATAAATTAGCAATTTTGTTAAGATCTAAATTTATGAACTTTAGGTTTCATGATCAAAATCAAAAGATAAAACCGTTTGTTTCAATTTTTAAACACAAAACAAAAATATAATTGGGAATATATTGATTTATGCTTGATTTGAGTATGATCTCAGGGACTGAGCTTGTTATCAACTGCTAATTCTTCTGAACATAAAATGAGTTTTCTAAACTCCTGCTTTCTAGAAAATTATTTCTGTAGTTACTATTGCAATTTGACCTTTTCCAAGGACCCAACTTAGTTTTAATTTTAAAACATTACATTATTTAAAATGTTAACAAAATAACAGACCTAACAGACCTATAGTTGGCCATTATTTTGTTTCAAATACTTGTATGTATTTGAAAGAAATGTAACTGCAGATGGATGTTTTTCCTTCTCTTTTGTGTTTAATTCTGGCAGAGTGTTTCCAGAACTTGAAACATGATCTCTAAGGGCAGGAAAGGTAATTAAGATCCTTGGAGTCCTATACTGCACACAATGTATGATGTGCCGTGGCTTGGGGCAGTACTCAGAAAATTCTCCCAAACACGATGTTTAACTTTGTCAACCCCATCCCATCAAACAGGGAAGAATTTATCCAGGCTGCAGTTCAAGAACTGGACCAGGGCACAATTTCACTGTGACTTCTGGAAGCTTTCCCTTCAGCACTCCCCTCTGTCCCCGGCGGCTCCCAAAGCTCAGACAGGGCCTCATGCTCACATCACAAACACATCCAGCCTCGCCCCTCCTCCCCTGCTCACCAGGGCTCATTGCTGGCTCTTGGCAGGGAGCACTGGCAATTCCACGGAGGGACAGGAGGGGCACTGGGGCAGGGCTCTGCTGAGCTCCCAGCACTGGGACAGCCTCTCGTGGGCCCACAATGCGCACATTCCTTTGGAGCCAGAGGCAGGAGGAATGTTACAGCAATCCCAGTGCTGGAGCACAAACCAGGAATCATTCTTTTCCCTGTTCCAGCACTAACCAAGCCCCAGTTGAGCTTCCTGTGCACATTTGCCAGGAGACTTTCTTGGAAAATGGAGAAAGAAGAGTTGGGACAGTTGCTCATCTTCTTTGAATGTTAAATGGAAAACATGCTCCATCTAAGTGAGACAGAGAGAAGTACTGCTGTGCCCACTCCTCTTACCCAAAGAGCCGAGAGCTCTGGCAGGGATCAAATGCACTTCCCCTTGATACAGGCAACCTGACCCACCCAGAGAACAAATCTGTGCAATTATGTGCCCCTGAAAAATATCAATTAGGGAACTCAGCCTGGCTGTGGGAAGAGCACAGCTGTAAAAACCCAACAGGAAAACCCTGGGCCTAATCCTCATTTCCCTTTGCGGGGCTCTGAGCGGATTTCCCTTGGCGGTGCAGGATGGGAGCCTGGTGGGGACTTGGTGGTGGCCCTGCCATGCAGGCTGAAGCCCCAGGCTCCCCCAGCCATGGGCAGAGGCTGCACTGACAGATCTCCACGCTGGGGCTGCTGCCATGGCTGCTCAGTGCCCCCCATAGAGCCCCGGGCCCGCAGGCCCATCCTCCCCTCATCTCTCAGACACGGCACATCAGAGGCACGGCTCAGTGGGGAGAAAAGGGGGAGAAGCTTTAAACATTGCCAGGTCAGCACAACAGGAGGTAAGCAAGTACAGAGGCAGCAAGAACTGCTGAAAGTTTTTGATATAGTCCCAGGTGGACTCCCCAATGTCTGTAAATGTTTCAAAGGGGGATACCCTTTCTGTGGGCATGGAAATGTTTCAAAGGAGCCCCAATCGGTGCAATGTTTCAAAGACCACTGCTCTCTAAAAATTCCAACCCGAACTACCCCCCCAGCTGAAAACCTTCTTAAACAGATCCCCTCCTGGCTAAGCCCAGCTGAGGAGCTCTGTTCTGCCACACAGAGCCCTCCTACAGCGTCAGCTGAAACAAAACATCTCCCATTTCCCTCCTCTGGGGATGGATCCAGCCTGCTCCCTCCCTGGGGACCCCTGAAGGACCCAATGTGCCTCTGTGTTTGTGCACAGGATATGAAGGGCTGGAGTGCAGCAGGGTAATTTTTCAAAGCGGTGTGTGGGAGTAGCGCTGGAAATTCTCTTCATACTGCTTTGAAAAAAATCAACCCCCTACCTCCATGAATTATGAACAGGGCCTCCAGCTCCAGACTGGGAATCTGAGAGGTTGAAGAGGGAGGCACAGCCAACTTAACTGGATGTTGTTTTTAAGACCATGATGTCAGAATAATTTAATTCTTTAATCATATTATGGATGCTGCTACCTAAAAGGTATCACTGCTACAGAGCAGGGATTCCTTTGCTGACAGTCACTTGAGCAGAATAAAACTGTAAGCAAGTGTTTAAGATATCTCAACTATTGATTTTGTGTTTCTCAAAGTATGAGAAGAAAGTGCTGCTGAGTCTTGGATTATCAAAGCTAAGGGATTTTTTACCTAAAAATTACATGTCAAGGCTAACTTCATTGTCTTGGCTCTCCTCAAATTCAAAAGAGAGATAAAAATCTCTCCGTGGAAATGCTTATCCTACTCAAACTCTTATCTTAGATTGGTATCAATCATTCATTTTCCCTGGACAGCATCTCAATGACTATATTAAACCAGACACCTTAATTTTAGACAGATACAACTTCATTGAGATGAGGCCAGCCCTAAGCTCCAGAGGACACACAGTCTGAGGGTAAGTTCTTCCTGTCTCCCAAACACCTGCATGTTCACCGTGTGATCTCAGTGTCCCTCCAGCACAAACAAATCCTCATCTGCAGATTTTCAATTGACAACAATGACATGAATAATTCCTGTGAACTAGACCTGGGCTGCAGACACAGCTATACAGGCTTCTTTCTCCTGCTGCCCATCTGGCTAGACTTGGTCTAACACAGAGAGGGGAAAACTCTTGCACTCCTTACCCATGCTAAACCAGCCTAAGCAGTAGGGAGGCATGTGCAAGTCTGTCCTAAGGCCTGAAAAAGGGAACAAAGTGCTCAGGCTATGACCAGGGGGGACAGGAGCAAGCACAGGAGGGAATTAGTCTCTCTCCCTACTGTTACCATCCCAGGACTGTAAATTAACACCAACAATCTCAACAGCATTTGTTGCTGAAGAAATGCTGATATCTATCCTCTCCTTTTCCCTTCAGTATTCCCCAGTAAAGAACAAATAACTATGAGCAAACTCACTGGAAACACCTTTTTTGTGAACAGTTGAATGTCCTGAGGGAGAGGGGGCCCAGAAGGGTTGTGAACTGAGATACCCAGAGTGAGAGGAAGTTTAGCTCCATATTAAAAGTTTCTACACATTGCTCTTTCCTAAACTGAACCATTAAAACAATGATGACCTTAACTTAACACACATACCTCAGCAAAGAAACATGAAGATATGACACCACAGTAGAATTATCACATATTTTCTTACCACACCCTGGTATTTACAATGTTCTAGGTGTACAGAACTGGGCCTGTAGCACTTTTGTACTATATAGAATTCTTCCAAATATTAAAGTAACCAATGTACAGCTTCAAGGAAACAATGGGTACAGTTTTCACAAATAACAGCACCACAATTTTCACAGCCTCCAATGCCTTCTACATCTGTTGTTTTCCAATGGTGCTAAGGACTTTGTAAGGTCATGTGTATAATTCTATATTATTCCAGAGAGCACTAATATGGGCATATACATAAATAACATTCACATATCAGTTACTGGAAAATGAATAAATTACATTTTTCCAAAAGGAAAAAAATAGTTCCCCTTGAATCAAGCAGAATCTTAACTCAGTATTTCATGACCTTTGTATTTAAAAATCACTTATTAGCTACTGGATCACAAATTAAGTTGAAACAAGTGCTAAGCTTGCTAAGGACTTCTTTCTCAAAATCTAGGAGGGAGCTACATGAAATCACCATGGTCCAATTAACAAGGATCTCACTCTTCAAGCTTGCAAACAAGAGATTATATTAACACCTGCTACAAAAGCAAACACTTTCAGATATCTTTATCTTAACCTGCTTGACATTAACTTAAAACTCCTGTCTGGCTCTTGGATGAAAATGACTGTGACTGATATGTATGTTTTTCATTTGGGGGTAGGGGTTTGAAGAGTGTGTCAGTCCACATTTCTCTCTCTCTGGTATTTATGCATAATCCACTTCAAAGCTAATAGGAGTTACATAGCAGAATTGATGGGAGAATAATTTCCTAAACGTAAAATTGTTGAAGGAAAACCATTATGCTTATGGGAGATAAATGCTGCATAGGAAAGTATGAGACAGAGAGCACTGCCAGGTCCTTGAAGGGTGTCATCCAACACATGCCTACAGTGGCATGTGTAAGTATCTTCTTGTGGGCTATGCACCAAAATAAACTGACCTCTTGGGCCAACACATTTATAACATCTGTCCATACAGGAAAAAACCTTTCTGTGTGTTTATCAGAGAAGCAATCACAGCTGCAGCAGAAGTACAACCCATCAGGTGACAATAATGCTTTTACTAACTCCTGTGACAGGACTGTCACAGAAGGCAGAAAGCACTGATTTTTAAAACATTTGTATGTCTGAAAAGCTGAACTTTCTGAAGTCCAGAATTGTTGGGAAAAGTAGAAAAAACCACTGAAATAACTCTGTAAGTGTTTTGTTTTGACAGTGTTTCTCAGGAATTCACCACACTTAGCTGGGAAAATGCTAGCAGTTACATCTATTCAATGTCATGACATACAAAATTGAAACATAATTGCTCCTAAGTGGTTGACAACTGGCAAGTACTTTTTACACAGATAGAGAGAAATTTATGCTATCAAATGGAAGATACTGTCAAAAGTTTGATTTCAATATAAATGAAAATGCTACATGAGGACTCAGAAGGATAAGGAAAAAGCTCAGCAGTAACACTTTTATAACCACATATTTTAAAAGCTTTGAAGTGAAGAATCATTACATCAAAATAATTTTCCTTGAAAAATAAAAAAAAAAATAAATTACAGCATGAATATTAACAAGTTATTAGAATAGTGAATGTCAAAGAGTAGCAAAAAACAAGCAGCCAATGAGTGGCCTAGTGTAAAGAATGTCTTACCAATCATATGGTTAGCGACATGGATTTGTATCTCTCTCTCATTCTCAAAGGTCATCTGGCACTTGATGCATTGATAGGTCTTTTTCTGTTTAATAACCAAAAAGAGATTAGAGAAAACTGCACTGTAGCATAAGGCAAGTGTGATCATGAATACAGCATGTTATATGCTTCAAATTTCCTCCACTGAGGCTTTTTTTGCCTATATATCCCCAGGCCAGGCTTTTCTGGGACCATAAACGCAATCTATAATTAACAACCTGCTTTAGGAGAAATTTTAATTTCAACTTTAAAAATTTCAAATTACACTACTTGAAAATCTGACTGTACCTGAGCCACAATGAGTTTGCACCTGTCATTTAACCCATTGCAGTAAATTCCCCCAGAGTGAAATAAAAGACAGAAAAGTAACTGTTTTCAGAGTAAGATCAACTTTCTCAAAAAATTCCACCCTTTGTGAAGGAAATAATGCATTTTGTATTGGTCTCTGATCAGAAATCTTGAAAAAACTGCATTACCACAAAGAACTGTTTCCTGGTACAATCTGCTTCTATTTTCTTATCTCAAAGTCATACGAGGGAGGCCTAGCTGCAGAAGTCAGGAGACAGTGTGAAGAGGCAATTACATGAGCCATTTACTCAAATGGAAAATGGGGTTTGCACTCAGATTTACAGTGATGCGTGTACTTGTGCAACGTGGCAGGAAAAAATCCAAGGCACCATTTGCAGAAATTAAAATGCACGTTGACAAGTTGGACATCCAACTTAGGGGAAAAAAAAAAAAAACAACAAAAAAAGGATCAAAAATCACAAAGGCTAAGCTTTTGCACATTTGCAAAAACTCTTATTTCCCAAAGCAGAAGTAAGTATGGTGCTTTGGTTTGATGTACATGCTTATTTACTGCATATGAATATGCTATCTAAATAGACATTTTTTGATGTGTAATTTTAAAAAATTGGGCCTTTTGTGCCTACTTGTTTCTGAAGAATAATTCCTACTGCAAAAATTGCCACTAGGCACAAGCATGAGGTCTGCATCCCACGGCCAAAGCTGGTGGCAGCAGAACGTGAAATCTCTGTGTGCTGGCCACAAGGGATGGATGAGAACCCCAAATCAACAGCACAGAGAAGCCCAATTCAGTAAATGACACCCTGTTAACCTTTTGAAGGAAAATCGTTTTGAGGGTATTTTTTGTGTACTTTTAGATGCACATTACTTTTTCTTCAGCCTCCACCTCACACCCAGGTATAGAACCCCATTTTTAGGACAGCAGTAATAAGTCAGAAGTTTTGAGTTAAACAGAGGAGTTGCTGTCACCCCCTCTGTGCATGGGATCCAATTTCCTCAAGCACCTGCTGAGGAAAGAACAAATTAGGTGCTACTAAGAGCTTAACTACTTCCCATGTCATCAATGGCAACAAGGTAGCCTGCTGGAGGCTAATGAACAGGCTGTAACACCATAATAACAAATGCACCATGGAAGTTAGGCATATTCCATGAATTCTGTACCAGTGTGCCTTTGCTTAGGCAGGGCTTTCTAGGCTAAAACAGCAATGGGTGATTAACATGATAATAGGAAGAAGGCCATACTCCATTGGCCGAAAGCTGACACAGCCAACCATAGCAAAGGAAATAGTTTGGATTGGCTAGCTATCCCTAGGCAGCTCAGGAAAGTATCCTCCTGGAGTCCATTTGGAAATCAAGGCTGTTAATGGAAAAGCAGCTGGATTTCTGCAGCACTCTTTCTGGGGAATCTGTTCTGGCAGACGAGCACAGCACACGTACATACACATGTCCTCACAAACACACTGGCACACACATGCTGAGGGCTCCTAACTTCAAAACAAAACAAAACCCAAAAAACCTTGAAAGAGCAAAATAGGATTGGGTAGTGACTGATTCATGTGGTCACACAGTCACCTTTAAAACTCAAAGCCTTCCTCTTCCTTAAAACTTCAAAGCTAAGTTCTGTGCCTTGTCCAATGCTGATGTCAGCTACGAGGGTTCCCTCAGTAACCAGCTAGAGGACAGTATTTCAGCCTGACTCTATTTCAAACCTTCAAAGTTATATTTAACACAGACAAATGATTCATTTCTTAATTGATTTTGGTGCTTCTGAAAGCTACTTACCAACAGATCTGGAGACAGAATGTCCTTGTTTACCCACAGACGCAGTGCTAACTCCTCCACACCATTTCACAATCTTATAAAACACTCTGCTTGGCATGAGGAGCCCTCAGCAGATTTGAGACTTCCTCTCTGTGCTACCTTTAGCCTCAGCTGGGACCTGTGCATGCACCTGAGCAGCTTAAGCAAGGTGATGGCTCCTGTGACAGGGTGCCCCACTTGACATGGAGTGAGGTTAACAAATGGCCTATACAGGCCTCAAAATAACAGCTACATTAGCACCCAAGTGGATATGCAAGGGTAGGAGAGCTGATTTTTTGGCCCATTAATAACTGCCTTTAAAAGAATGTCCCAAAACATCCTTCTGTTTTCTGTAAATGGAGAGCACTAGTTTTAATACAACTATAATTAGTTGTGGTACCAAATATGATCTTCTACTATTATTTTTCTGCTTTATGAGCACTATTAATGGATCTTTTTGTAAAGTTATGAGCATTATTAATGGATCTTTTTGTAAAGTTTTATCTTCACAAGTGGTGACAGTGAAGGTGCCCACACTCTGAGGAGATAACAGTCTAGGTGATGAAATCTAGGTGATAAGAGAAACCAGATGGGCAAGCCTTCAGCTGAGAGCTCATTCCCAACAAATGTAAGATATTTAATTCTAGTCTTGGCACACAATTGTAGTAATAACAACAGAGGGTTCTGTTTTCTTTTCTGAAGTATCTATTGTTCCCATGGGTTTTCCAGACTATCCTCCTTTAAATCTGGAAATAGTTTCCTGCTCCACAAAGAAAATATTCCTCCATTCAAGTGGATTTACAAGGGAAGAGAAGGGTTGTGGGGGAGAACAAAGAGAAGGAACTGAGTCCAAGAAAGTGTGCAGGAGAAAAGAAACTGAATAAAGGAACACAATAGGGTTTATTCTTCCAACTTTCTATGCTACCTCCTTTGCTTCTTCACTCCAAATAACCTAGGTGGGCTAAAAATAGTAACCCCATTCAAGATGAAAATGGAAGTCTAAACATTTGCCACTGTCAATGCTAAGCAAGTATTTCTCATGACACCTGTGGTATAAAATAAAGATAAATCTGTGTAAGAGAATGTGACTTGAAATGTGGCTTTGCAGTATTAGGAAATGAAAAATCTCAGTACTAAACAATTAGTCATGTTTCTTAAAATATGCATATTCCTCTAGAAGGCATGTGGAAATGAATTAATAAAATATATTCAGAACTGAAGGTGATAAACACAGAAAGATATTCAGAAAAACAGGGAAGCATCACCTATGATGAGATCTTAATGTAATATAAAAAAGACCTTGAACTACACTTGTGTCAGATACTGGAATAATACCATTATCTGTGATGCTCATATGAAAAAACACTTTCAGGCCTATCCAAAGAGAATAGCTCAGAGAAAACTATACAAATGAAACAAAAATGGATGTTAGAGGAATCTTTTACTACTAAGATGTATTTTATTTATTCCTCTTAGTGACGTCTCTTGCAGAAGACCGTTGACTTGTCTTAAAACTCCTAACAACAAATCCTCCAAAGAGGATGTTGCCATATACACACTGCAAAAACTATGCCTGGAAATCTGTCCTGTTGAACATGAATGGATCCCAGGCAGGCATTCCAGAAACAAGCATGATCAATCGACAGGTTTTCTTCCTGTTTGTGGGCCATACTAAAAATGTGAGGAAGACAGAATACAGCAAGATTTTCAAGGGTTATGTGCTTTCCTTCACTCTTATGGATTAAAAAAACAAGCCTGCCAAGCAATTCTGAATATTTTTTCAATGGTCCTCTAGCTGTCTCCTATTGATCTTCAGAATAAAACCTTAAATATTTTAATAGTAAAAAACCAAAACAAAATATAACAAAATGATCATACTTTGTTTGTGGTGCTATATACACTTGCACATATACATAAACTTAAATACCTCCAGTAAAAAGGAATTGTTCAGTTTCTCCTGTTCTGTTTTTCTTCCCAGATACTCTTTATTCATCAAGGGCTAATATTTATTTTCTCCCTTTCTTTCACTTTGGGGTTAAATCTTCATTTAAGTTTTTTTTCCTGAAATTCCTTTAGGTTTCCACACTCACCTCTTCTATCAAAAAGTAAATAATGGTTGGTGGAGCAAATTCTGACATAGAAAGAACTTACAGATTTTATAAGTTATTATCTTCTTTTCCATTTACTTGGATTTCATTTGGCTTATTCTTATTTACTCTGAAATACATACCCACCACATAAAAATCTAATCTACCTGTATGATCCTTCTGACTGTACCTTGTCCTAATCTTCAACTGCTTTTCTATTTAAGAAAGAAAAAGAAATAAGTTGTTTAAAAAATGGAATGTAGAAATATTCAAGAGCTGGAGAGAAGTAGCTGTTCTGCGCACGTGCAGATCACTCTACATGCACAATCATGCACTGCAGATTGCTCCATTAAAGGGATATTTTACCCAGCACACTAACAAGATGACAAGAGAGTTCATGTTCAACTTGCTTAGCTTTTCTATAAAGCCAATGAAGTTAAGTAAACACTGTTCTTGAATGCAGAGATGTATCACCATTTAAAAGCCAGTATAATTCTTTGAAAATCCCTCTACTAGGCAAACACAAAGGGCACTCATTGCCTTCAGAACCCTGAGTGAAACACCAATGGTTTTCTAGAGAACTGATATCAGATTCAGATCTTGTACCTATAATGAAGGATAAGATAATTAATTATTCCTAATAACAATATATATATTCCTGGGATGCTTATCTCTGATATTAGCATATGTGCAGGCCACAGACACCAGTAAGGTACCATTTGCCATCATCACAAATGCAGATTTTTCATTATCTTCTGCAAAGAAATTCAGAACTTCCCTCACGGGATGACATTCAAAGCATTTACCTTATTGAAGAACTTAAAATTTTCCCCTGAGAGAACAAGTATAACAAGTATGGAAGCTGTCACTGAAAAGAAAGAGTTAAAGCAAGAAATAAGACAGAAAATGGCAATGTGTTCTGCTAGCTGATAAGGAAGGGAAAGGTAATTCCATAGGTGCAGAAATACAAATTAGTCCTACCTAATAGAACAGAAGTATTTTTCAAGAATTTAGAAGAAAATAAAGTCCTGAGGAGGAAGAAGCACAATGACCTAGCCAGACCTAGGTATCACACTGAAGGTGGGATATTTCCATTGCTCATTCTTCTGCAAAATTATTTTCGTGTGCCTGGAGGCTTAGTCACACCCAAAGGGAACAATATCCAGTGGTTTTACCAAAAGAGAGAAGAGCAGAAAAGAAATCAAGCTTTCTGTGGGATTGGCTCAGGAGGCTGGGCTGGGGCACTGCTCCAGCATGGCCGTGCTGCCCTACACAGCCCCACATGGAGGAGGGATCCAAATTCCTGCCAGGGAACAACCTGCCCCAGCTCACTTGGAGGCACCTCAGCCCACGTCCTCAGGACATACTTAGGGCCCTCTCTTACTAACCAAGCCCCTGGTGTTCTAGTTGAATGGATGGTATTTTCAGGTGCTTTTAATTCAGTAAGATGTGTTTGTGGGTGCTTTAATTAGCAGATTGACATAAACAGGCATCTACGGCTGGAATTATTCATTAGGAGTTGGGTGCCTAATTTCCTTAGATACTTTTGAAAATCTCACCCCATCATGTTTAATTAAAAATGTCAGATGATATCAATACTCAGATGTGTCTGCTGTTGGTCTCCTGAGAAGATTTCCAAAATCCACTTCTCATTCCATCTGTTCCTGACAGAGGAAGGACTGACTTGGCCCATTCTTGAACCAAAACGTCAACAAATAATTTTAAAAGACTATAAACTGCAAATGATATTGATCTCCTGAGTAGGCTTCTGGAACCTTACTTGGATCTGCATGTTCCTGAGTAACTTGTAAGCTAAAGAATAGGAAAGCAGGCTATCTGCAAAAAGTCAAGGACAGCACACTTTTATGTAATCTGCATTAGACAACGTCCAGATTTGCTAAGAAACTACTTATCCCCTACTGGGTCCTACACAAGGGCCATGAAGCAGGTTCTTCTAAAATCACTTTTAAAATCATACACACATGCAAACAAGCTCACACAAATGCATACAGACCTCCAAGTAACCTCAAAACATTCACTCTGACAGACATTCCTAGGGACAAGCTTTTTAGCACAGAGATTTGGTTTAGGTAAGAAGTTGGGGGGTAGGATGGAGTTCACTACATTTTCCTTCACAGGTTCCTATATCCTCCTGTTCATTATTATTTTCCTGGTAAGTAATAATCTCGTTCCTCAAATATGACAGATTAGATTTTTTTATTGTTTTGGGTACTCAGCATCTCGGCTGTTCATTAAACTATCCCAGCTTTTCCAAAACAGCCAGTTCAATAGAATCAGAACATGGACAAACTCAATCCCCACTGCCCAAGAGTCTCAGCTCTGTGTTGGTAAATCTAGGGCAGTTTTAAGATAAAAAATCTGATGTGCTCCTTCTAGGAATCAAGGTGCCTGACAGGCTGAGAAACTTCTGATTGTTCTATGTGAATTACTCTACTCTTCCTCTTGTTTTGCTGAGGTATTTTTTAGTAGCACAAGGGATTTGATAAAGTGACAATTTCAATTTTAAAAAGAAAATAATAATATCAGATCAGTTCTCACAATGAAGATCTACATTTTATCCCTCAGATAGTTTAAAGTTCAGCTGTACTTACTCTGGGAACAGGGGACGTCTGGGTACCTTTCCTTTGGCCACTAGTCTCAGGTGTCAGGTCTCGGTGGTCTACCTGAATGTGGCTCTCTAAGTCTTCAGCACTTTCAAATTTGACACTACACTCTGGACACCTCAGGCTGCCACACGGCCTCTCGTTCACCTCCTGTGGAGTCAAGCTGGAAGACTGTCCATTGGTGCTCCTGGTCATGCATCCAGCACACAGGCCGTAGGGAAGGCCATTCACATCCAACTTTACCAAGTCCTGCTTATTGCGGAACTCCTTCAAGCACAGCGCACACTTGTAGAGTTTTTGCAAGGCCTGGCCATTAGGTGATGAGGTTGCAGAGTTTCCTGCCAATTTCTGCATATGGAACGTCCCATGAATTTTCAGCTCCAGGGTAGAGGTGACTGTCTGCATGCAGACAACACAGCGAAAGCCAGTGAGGGAGTTTCTGAGATCTGGATGCATCTGGCAGTGCTCAATGAACTCCTCCTCACTCTGCAGTGGCATTTTGCAGATCCGACACGTCCCCGTATCCAAACTCTTGCTGTGAGTGACTTTGTGCTCCGTCAGGGTCAGGAGCGATGGGAAGCGTTCCCCACAGATGGGGCACATGTAGTGCTTAGCTGGGCCTCGATGGGTCTGCATGTGCTCCCTCAGGCCATTTTCTGAGAAAAAGGTCCTTGAGCAGATATTACACTTGTGGCTACCTTTGATGAATTCTGCTTTCTTCCTAGAACAGTCATCCTCCCCAGGCCTGATGTTATGATCTCTCAAACGATGGTTCTGCAGGAGGACCTCCATAGTGTAGGCAGCCCCACAAATGTCACAGCCATACATGGGCTCAGAAGCATCCACATCATCCTCACTGGCTTCATGACTGTTGGAAGTATCCGGGTTCTTCATTAACATGTTCTGGATATCTCCCCCTTCTGTCTTCTTATTTGTTGGGGTCATGCCATTAGCTGTACCATTCTCAGCGCTAGCATCAAAAACACAATGTTTTTCCCGCAAGTGTTTTTCAAGCAAGATGATGGCATGAAAAGCTTTGCTACAAAACTTGCAGTTGTATTTTTTGCTGTGGGTTGTGATGTGGCACTGCAGTTCTACCTCTGTGCTGAAGGTCTCACCACAGAAGATACATTTGTGAGACTTTGAGGGATTACCCAAGTGGCTATGCTTCACATGGATCTGGAGATCCACCTCCTTCCTAAAATCCCAGTTACAGGCTGTGCAACGATACATCTTCTTTTCATTGCTATGCTTGACTGCCAGATGCACTTGGATAGATACCTTGGAATCAAAAACTTCTTGGCAAAGGGTGCAGTGATACAACACAAAAGTATGCATGTCCAACAAATGCTTCTGCAAATCATCCACTGAAGAAAACTGTTTGTCACAGCTCTCACATACATAATGAGTGGAAGTTGTCATGTAGTGTACGGTGAGATGTTGCAGAAGAGACTCCTGGGAGTCAAAGTCTTCTTTACACTGAGGGCAAGACTGTTTCCTCAACAGCAACTCCAAATGCAACTTTAAATGGGTCTGAAAACTCTCAAAATTTGAGAACTTTAGATCGCACTGATTACAGGGGTATTCGCCATTAGACACTGAGTTTGCGCTTGCAGAAAGCCGCTGCCTTTTAGGGGAAGAGACTTCAACATCAGAAGAAACTGGACTCTGCTCTGCTTTTGACTTCTTATTGTGTGCCAGAGGAATGTTCTTGTGGTTTTCTTTAATATGCTTTGTAAGCTTCAGGATGGAGCCAAAAATGGGGGAGTTTGTGCAATAAGGGCATGAATAAACTTCCATAAAAGACTGTGTTGGCTGAATGACAGGGGAATCCAATTTTGAATTTCCTACATTGCAGTGAGTCTGCTGGATGTGCTCAGTCAAGGTAGCTTCGGTCAGAAAGCCCATGGAGCACTGGTTGCAGAAGAAAGCATTGTTGCCATCTTGAGGGGTAGCGTTTGGGCCGCAGTGAGTAATGCGGATGTGCTCCTGCAAGCTATTGATATCAGCAAACATCTCCGGGCAGTAATTACAATGAAAGGCAGAAATGTTGCTAAACTGCATCATGGGATAGGCATGGTTTTTGTGCACTTTTCTCACGTGTTCATTCAAGTTGTACAGTGTAGGCATGGAATCAAGGCAGATCTGGCACGTGTGGCTTTGCTGAGGTTTATCTGCATGAATGGTCTTCAGATGGATCTCCAGAACAGCAAGGCTGTTGAAGTCACGCTTCGAGCAGTAGGGACAGCTGTAAGTAACTTTAGACCAGTTCTGGCCATCCTCTCTGTCAACAGACCTGGTTTTCTTTTGTCCTCTCAAAGGCTTTAAGGTGGAATCTGGAGTGGAACCTCTTTCCACCGACGCGCTGGAGTCCGGCGTTGCGCTGCTCATGGATGCCACACTCCCCAGGACTGGGTCAGGGCTGATGCTGTGGTTGCTGGAGTCAGGCTGTCTGTGGCTGTCCAAGTGGCAATAGACTTCCTCCACTGAAGAAAACTGCTCTGGGCACATAGGGCACTTGTGTTTCTTGTTGGCATGGGCTTGATGAATGTGTGAGAGCAGCGAGTTTTCATCTACAAATACTTCAGGGCAATGAATACACTGCAAATCTGCCTTCTCGGAAAGCTGTGGGTGGCGTGTCATTACGTGCTTCTCCAAATCTTCAGTCTGACTGAACGTCTCTTCACAGTAATCACACATAAAATCATCCTTCTTCACCTCTTTCTCATTCTTTGCCATATGTTCCTTGTTCTTTTTATGAGCTTGCATGTGACTCTGCAATGAGCTGGTGGATGAAAACCCACGTTTACACACAGTACACTTGAATGGTTTGCTGGAGCTGTGGGTTTTCAGGTGGATTTTGAGGTGGTCGCTGCGGGAGAACGCAGCCTCGCATTCGTGGCAATGGTACTTTTTATCCCCTGTGTGAAGCTTTATGTGGCGATCCCTACTCCTCTTGTGCTTAAAAAGCCGGCTACAGTAGGTGCATTTGAAAGGTAGTTTGTCACTGTGGATCTGCTCGTGCCTTTTAAGGTAGCTCAGGCGAATGAAGGACTTATCACAAAACTGACAGGGATACGGCAGGCCAGTCCCCCCTTCCTCCTCCCCGATGCCAAGATCACACCCATCTCCTATCATCTGAGTGGGTGATGCAACATCTTTGCTGGAGGGAGATGAAGCCACCCAGGAGAGTTGTGGGTCGTCATCACCATCTGTAATGGGAAAGCAGAAAGGAGATTAAAAACAATTCCCAGTGCATCTGTGAAATAAGGACAAAGCTCTCAACAACACTATGGGCTTCTGCTACTACAGCATTCAAAAAAAAAAAATCAACTCAAAAAAAACCCCAATAAACCCTCTTGAATTTGAAAGGAGGTTTGAGAAAGAGAAATAAAACTATATTTGTACACATAATTCACAAATATGCCAACACATAGTGTTAATAAAAAGCGTTTTTCTTTAGCAGGTTTAACACCTGCTCACTGTACTGTAAAGCAATAAACAATGAATAAAGAAAGCGAAACACAATGTGCAATGAAGCAATACAAACACTTCAGAAAGCTACAGTGTTAAGTGATCACCTGTGAATTTGTGGGTCTGTTAAATGCTACATCAAGATGATTTTAAGTAATGTCTCCATTAAAAAAATCCTTCAGTTCTGTCTGAAAACTGTAACAGAATGAAAGGCTGCTCAAAGGCAGAGCTGAACATCTAGGTGAAATAAAAGCATCAGATTTGAGAGAGCTCAAGAAAATCAGAGAAGAGATCTGCACCATTACCATGTTTGCTTGTATAAAAGGTAATGTTTCTCTCTTGTTACAAAATCAAACAAATTTTTTTAAAGCCCAGAAAAATCACCACTGGAGATCTTTAGACATCATAAATTAATCAAGTTCAGGATAAACTAAAAATGGCCCAGCCTCTGTTTTAATAACTATTTCCTTTACTCAATATGAAGCTTTGAAAAATATCTTATAATTCCATATTACCACACAGAAACACAGCACCAACCCCAGCAGCCCCACAGTCATTTTAGGAAAAATACATAAAATGTTGTCAGCTTTCATTGACAGAATTGTTAACAAGAAACAGAAGAGAGTGAGCTCAAGTATCCTAATTCCAACAAATGCAGAGATGCTGAGTGAAACATAACTGCCACTAGTCTGATATCAAACTAAATCACAGAATGAAGCAAAAATAAAGTTCCTGTAAATGATGGAAGACGCTGACCATGCAAACATTTGGAGATTCCAAAAAGAAGCCAGTTCTCGAGATACACCGTCCTTATAAAACATTTAATGTTTTAAATACTTCGGTTTTTACTAAAACAAACCAATAAAAAAATCCCCGACTGTGTGTGTAGGCTGCCACACGCACACTCCTCGTGCCTGCCAACTGCAGAGTCTCCAGGCAGAGAAGGCACAAGTAGAGAAGGCACAAGTAGGGTGAGGAGCTCTCAAAGAAGGGCTCGGCTAATGAGGGTATCACCCCCGTACCAGGCAGCTCCTGGCACCGTCTGCTCTGGCAAACACCTGCTTTTCATCCCAGGTAAAGAAAGAGAGCAGCGACCCTGGAAAAAACTAAACTAAACAAGCACACCCCAAACAACTTTTCCCGCGCGATGGGGGTGTCTATTTTCCAGGTCAGGCGTCTGCTCTCTGCACCCCCTGCTCCCGAGAGCTCTGCTCCTCTGTTTGTCTAAACCTCCTGCTCCAGAGCGATGCTGGACACCGAGAACTGCTTCTTCCTGCTCCCGAAATGCACCTCGACTCTCAGCGAGCATCCGCGCTTCCAAGATGCTCGAGGTCTTTGCGCTCAACTAGCTCCTCCAAATCCGGCGGAGCCCAAGCCTAAAACACAGACAAGGAGCTCCTGATTTTTATGTAAACTTTTCTCAGTCTTCACTCCCCCCACCACGAACGGCTCTCTCTCTGCAGCTGCAACAAAGCCTCCTGTTCCCAATTTAAGCCACCTCCGCCGCCCACCGCGCTGCCAGCACAGCTTTGCGGAGCCCCCGGGGAGCCCCCGGCCCCCGCCACCCCCAGCTTTGCCGCCAGCCGGATCCGGGGCTCCGTCCCCACGGACCTGCGGCCACAGGCCGTCGGAGGGAAGAGGCAGCCGGCTGCCAGAGCCCGGATTAGGGGCCCCGGGGAGGTGCCGGTAGCTCAGGGCTGCCTAATTCCCTCCTCTCACCAGCTGGGCTCCTCCAGGGGCAAGGAGACAAAGGGGAGCACGAGGGGGATGCTGGGCCTGAACTAGGGCAGCACATGTTGCGTTTGTGCCGCTGCTGCTGTCTACGGAGAGGGGGAGAGAGGAGAAAAACAACACGAGGAAAAGCACCCCACCATTTGCTAGTTACTGCTCGGGCTTACTGGCTGTAATTATAATAATTTTACGTGTCTGTTTGCAGGAATGTTTGTGGAAACACGTGCATTGAAATATCCCCTCTCGCAGCCGGGCTGCCCGCGCCGTGCACAGGAAAGGCTGCGCCGAGAGAAGCCGAGCGCTCCAAACGCCTCCACCGAATAAAGCTCCATTGTTCGGCTGGAAACCTGAGATGCCGTGGGCCAAATCCAGGGCTAACACCGGCCGGGCCAACTGCTTTCACTTATTTACATCCATATGCACGTATGCCAACCATTACATTGGCCCACCACGCAAACTGATCAAATCTCTAGAAAGTCTCTTTTTCCTCTGAAATGAACAGATCTACCTCACAACACAGTCTAACATTCAAACAGAGCCAGTTCCCCTCCAGCTGCTGCTCTTCAAACATATTGGGCTATTCAGAAAACAGAATCAAAGAAAGCTGGTATTAGTATTACTTTGTGAGTGAAACACAAAGCCTTTGCTAATATAATTTGGATTTTTAAAAAATTATATTTCTCAGGTTGTAAAGCTGGATTTGTCATAAAATTGAAGTGTTTACATAGAATGCAAAGATTATCTCCTTTTGTTAGCTTCAGTTGGACCTTTTACCAATTTCCATGTTTAATTGCTTGATTCTTTTTATTCCAGCATTTTCTCATACTTTTACAGATCAAAAAGAATTTTAGAAGAAACTTTAAGCACCACAAACAACCTACATAGATTTCTTACTAACAAGATACTAAATTACTGAACACCTAAACTGAAGAAATTAGGGAAAACTCATTATCATTAATCTCTTTATGGAATGAATGAATAATGGCCCTGTTAATTTTAACTTGCCATATTAAATTGAAGAAAATACCTATAATGAACTGAGGAGAAAATTCTAAGGTATTCTACCACAATAATATTTTAGTGGGAAGATATATTTTAGGTGTGGTATGACATGTCTGGCAAAGATGGTTAGAATAATAATTCTACATTAATGCAATCAAAGGAATGTAGCAGAATGAGAAAAATCACTTTCAAAAAGGAGATTAAAGTCATTAAAATGGCTAATCCTGCAAAGTGGGACTGTTCTAAAATAGAGAATCACATGGCTGGTGCAAGGCTTTTGTCATATGCGCATAAGAGAATCAAAACAAGTATTAAAAGGGTAAGAAAATTCAATAAAAAGTTTAATTAGGAAAAAAAAGAGCATTAAGGAAGCTTCAGGATGCCAGTAGTCCTCAGGATATATGTGCAGGTCATGAAGCTTAAAGGGCCATTCTTGATAATCAATCTCAAAGTGGTACAGTAATTTAGCAACTTAATGTTCAGCACGTTTACAGGACTGCAAGCATTTATCATCATCAGTGAGGAGCTAATTCCAGCCTCAATGCATTCAATAAATGCATTTTTCCTTCTAAGAAGAACAATTTGGGCAAAATGTAGTATAAATCATACTTCATTCTCTATTTATCTTCCAGATAACACAAGCCAAGTTCAGAGACATATTCATGAAGCTAAAACAATAAAATGAAGTTTAAAAAGATGTGGTCTCTCTTAGAAGGGAGACAAATGGCTCATCACAGATTGCCAGGAGGAAGCAGCACTGCCATCTCAGCATACACTGCTGACATTGATATATCTATTATTCCAGAGTTATTTTGCTAATAGAAATATAATCAACCAGACACAATTTCACAATCCCTGCAAACACCTTCCCATCTCCCTGCCCACAAGTAGCTGGAGACTGTTCACTCCTGCTGAACTTTGAGCAGAGCTTCATTTTCTTGTTCAGCTCCCCAGCTGAGCTCCCCCAGCTCCCCCACCCTGGGGGCCACATTCCTGGCCAGGAAGTGCACAAACCCAGGCCACCTCCAGCTGGCTCCTTTTCCTTTCAAGAACAAAACACATGCACAGAGATCACATTTGCTGGCCTGGACCTGAAGTTCATCCTTTCTTAAAGCTCTTGTTCACCAACAGAGTATCACTGGGTCCCGCTCCACTGAAAAATCCCCCCACTCTGTCTCCTCTAGGCGTGGGGAGCTCAGGGGCTCTTCCCCAGGGCCCCTGTGATCCCTGCACAGCACAGGCACGCTGCAATGTGGCCTGGGCACCAGCAGGCCAGTTCCTCCCAGTGCCACCAGCACAGACTGAGCACCACAGGGCTCAGGAGAGCCTGCACAACCAGCCCCAGGCGTCACAAAAATCCTGGGTCTGGCCAAAGAAACATCTTTAGGACTCTCCTCCTGAGCCCAGAAGCCATCTCCATACAGGACAATAAAGCAAGGAGGTCAGATTTGAATGTGATCTTATTCTATCAGGTTTATTCCTCTAGCACAGAGCTAGTACACAAGACAAATACTTAAATTAACAAACACAAAACCCCACAAAATTGATTGTTGAAGGAAAGATTGCTGTTTGAGCTCAGACTTCAGGTTCTCTCTGAGTCCCTCCATGATACACAAGTTAAAGATGATCAAAGCACTGAAAATGCTTTAAGGTGTTAAAAGTTGATGGAATTCTCGCACTCAAAAAAGTAACTTTTGAAAACAAGCTTGCAAGCTTGGCATCATAAGACACGCTTCTGAACTGTGCTTCAGTTCCTCATCTCCATAATAGCAAAAAGCCATCTGCTTCTCAAGGGCAAATTGTAGGGCTTACTTCTGTATCGCTGTGAAAACCCTGAGACATCCTCAGATGGAAAGTCCAATAGAAATGCTATCAATTTCAATAATTATTATTATTGCAGATTCTTAACTATGAGAATAAAACACTTGAGATTGAGGACTGACAAATCCTCAGTACTGGTTACAGTAAATTTTGCATTGCTGCACTATGTATTAAAGCCAGGGATAGATCATTACAATGGATTATAGTAAGAACCTCACATAGCATACGCTGCTCATTTACACTGCAGTGCTGGTGTGAAAGAATGCAAATCAAGTTTACACAGCAAATGTTTTAAGCTCAACATTTTCAGTGCACTGTGACAGCTTTTTGCTTAATTATTTTGTTGGAGTGTTTAGTCCTATTTTCCTGCACATTTCCTTCACAGTCATAAGAAATAATTAGAAGTACCAATAATATTCCAAACTGGATTTTTTATGCACTTATTAGCTTCAATGAACATTTCTGTTCGTTGTGTCACAGAAGGCAATAATGGACTCACCAGCCCTTGTGGCAATGCAAGTCCTTGTACACTGACACTGTATCTAGCTCTGAATGGCACTGTCACTGCTGGGCTGGGACTGACACCCAGCACTACTGCACACTCAAGCACACTTCACTAAATGAGAGAAGGAAAATTTCTGCAACTTATTTATAATTATTCCTCAAAAAATATCATGCAACTGTCCCCTAGAGCTGCTTAACCCACCCTTAGCCAAAGCAGGGAGGAGGGCCTGGGAAATCCACATTGCTCTGAAGAATTCTACACAGAGCTTCACACTTCAGTGACATCAGCTTCTTCACCAAACAGGTCAGAGTTCTGTATTTGAAGGCACCATGCTATTATATATATATATATATGTATGTATGTATTGTATGTATAAAATGTTCAAAACAAACATGAAATTGGATAAAAGTCTAAGAGGTGCTAATGTAAGTGGCACCACAGGAATTGCTTTCATTATTATCTCTGATTTGAGAAAAATTCAGTTACGCCTAATCCCAGGTTTATGAGGTAAGCATTTTTGTTGGACTAAATTACCAAAGGTTAGTAACTCTTTTCCCACTTTCTCAGCTTTGTACTGCAATTCATTTTATAGTGATTTTTTTAAAAAAGCAAGGAAGACGTCTGGCTCAATGGAAAGTATATATATAATCTGATTTTTCTTCTCATGCAGAGAGTAACTTTGTATTTAGAATACAAAATCAGCACAAGATATAGTGCAGAATTTCAAACACTAAACTTGCTGGGATGTCTGCCACAGATAAACTGTTACACATAGACAGTTTAAACCTTGCTGTCTTTGTTTAAACCTTTTTGTAGTGATCAAAGATACATCTAATTAGTCTTTTTTATACTTCAAGTTAAAAGTACACACAAAGGTGTCTATTGAAGCTTAGCTGATATACAGAAACTTGTTAAGGCAGAGTAATGCATGCCTGAGCCCTTGTCTCCCATTAGCAGAGATATCAAAGCTCAGTAATGACCATCAACAGGGTGATCCATAATTCTGAGCAGATGATAAAATGTTATTTTTAACATTATTTTTCCTTATGTCAAACAGTCTGTATTTTGCTGGTAACAAAAAATTAACATATCATTAAGTCAGTTATTTCACGCTTCGATAAATGGCATAATAGGGCTGGAGGAGAAAGTTTTATGTTAGATCTAGGAATAAACTAAATGCTTTCAGAGTTGAATCACTGTTTTTCTTTACTCCCTTTGGAAAAGCAGCAGATACTATATTCTGCTGTGCATCATGGACTTGGGACTGAAAACAGCTGCACTCTAATTACATGTAAAGTGTACCAAAACATTCCTTTTATCACAGACTGTAAATCTGTTAGCATCTGTCTCTCCTTTGTTTCTTCCACAAGATACAAGCTTGTTTCTACATTTTTCTCACCTGTAGCGGTAATTAAAATTCATTATAAATGAAAGGAGTGAACACTAAAACAAGTTCCTCTGTGTACAGTTCTAAACTCAAATTAGAAACAGCTGTTTGCTAATTCATGCAGTGATGTTTTGTCGTGCTCTGTGAATCAATAATAACTCACCCTATTCCTACCAAAATGGTAGGATTATATATATATTTTTCTTAGCAATTTTCTTCTTAGAAATATTCAAATGCACATTCAGTCTTTTTTTAATGAGATTAGAGGATGATACCTACAAAATCATCAATGAAATAACAGGAAGATCTTAAGATCTTAATAGCTTGCTGCTTCTGCTTACCCTGCTACCTAGAGGGTCCTGTGTCATTCTTGCCTGCTTTGATGCCTACAGAGCATTTAGCAAAAGGGCACGTTGTAAGACAGATGTAAAAGAACAAAACTGTATATGGAGTCACACAGATGCACATGGATGCAACAGTCACATTGAGAGAATATTACAGAATTAGGGTTTCAGCTACAACATCTACAACTTTCAAACATTAGGAATGACAAAGGCCTCACGAAAAAAATCCTAGTAGAATAATTATTACTTATAATAATTAGTTGTAAAATTAGTTATAATAAATGGCAATACTTATGCTAATTGTTAGTAATATTTCTACATATTATGTTAGCCAGAGCACAAACTTCATGTGACCCCATTGGCCTTACACAATTATATTCTGCACTTCTGGCTACTTGATGTCAACATTTATCACGATTTCAACACTTGATTATGCAAAACAAAGAGACAACACACAGCACTTAAGAGCTTCTTTTTTATCTAAGCATAGGGATGCAAGCAGGGTGGCTGCAGTGATGTGAGCAGCCCTCACAGCAGCTTTGCAGAGCCTGTCCTTGTCACAGCACGAGTGGGGCCAGCCCTGGGCCCTGCACTGCCCCTTTGCAGAGCCAAAGATGCAGCCCAGAGCAGTGGAAGGACATCAGCCTCTGTGCAATACCTGCATCACTTCATGCATTTTCTCATCTCTGTACAGAGATGTTTTTCCTTTCTTGTGTTGTGCTGCTGATAGCAGGGAGGGTGTTCCCACACCTGAGACTGAGCTGCTCACGGAAATGTGGCCAGCAGGACAGCCTTGCTGGTGGGATGAAATGCATCAGATGAATTTCCTAGATTTATGATTTCCTCCCTCCCATCTGATCAGGCAGCTCTCAAATACAGCAGGCACCTGTTCTCAGGCTGTTTTGCTGAGTACCCTCAGGCACGTGCAGTCACACAGACTCAGCTCAAGCTTTCCCTCAGTTCATATCCATAGCACCAGAAACACAGACTGGCTGCTACTTGCAGAAACTCACTGAGTGCAAAGCTGAAAGTAAAGACAGACAGACTTTTCTCCACTAATGGACCAGATTGGTGTGATTTAATGTAATGTTTTCTTGTGATCATTTTCATGATTTTACATTGTACTTTCAAGTGAAGTCATCAATTACAATCCATTTAGCTCATTCATAAAATTCATTTAAGGGTCATATCCCGCACAGTGAGCAGCAAGTCCTGGAAGTCAGCACTGACAAGGACAAGCAGCACTTTCTTTCCCACAGGATATTCAGCTTGAGCAGGATCAAGTCAGAGCTCATTTTGATGGTGTGGGCTGCAGTCTGGAGAAGCAAGTGCCTTTAAAACTGGGGCAGTGGCAAACCAGGACAAAGACAGCTTTGCCAAGAGTTCTCTGATAATCTGCTGTCACTACTGAGACAAATGGCTATCTGCTTCTGTGCTGGTAGAGAATACTAGAGTGGCCTTTCCATTTCTGCAGAGCTGTTTCCACTCTTCTGTAATGAATCAGCTGTGAGCCAAAAGAACCACTAGAAGTGAGAAAATGGACCAAAAATGCTCTGTGCCCTCTGGCTGAGGTCACCAGAACTGACTGCATTGCTAGGATGGCTTTCTGTGATGTGATCTTCAACTGCTATTATGTGGTGACCTGACCTGTAAGAAAATGGGTTTGCAGTCCCTGTCTCTAACAGATGATAGGTACTTTCCAGAGAACAGAATTCTGCTTCTAAATTAGTATTTTCCATCAGTGCTCAGTAGAAGAGAAGACAATTGCCATGTTCAAACCTGAGAAAAACCCTTATTTTTCATACTCTGCCCTGCACAGAACTTTACTACCAAGCTTTCCAACCTGAGAAACTTAAAGCTAGTCACATTATTAGAGCAAGTTGCAGAGGAAAATAAAACCAGCTTGTTAAGTTAAAAAGAAGGAGGCAGTTCCAGGCTCTCATTTTGATCTAGGTGGGAAAACTGGGACGCACTTTCAATCTCAATGGGTTGATGTTCATGATGAATAGACTTAATGCTGAAAAGCACATGTTGGCTGAAATTACTCAGCAATAAACAAACAGTAAAAACCAACAACATCCAGATTTTATACTGCCTTCAAAGAAGAAGGGAAGAAAAGTAAATTACATGTGACAAACAGTATCAAGTAACCTGTTTTATAGCTATGCACACACATTATTGTTCTGACTTCCAAATGTGTTTTGTATTCACAGCAATCCCACTGAATTCAATAGGAACAGCAGTTACTCAACACTCCTCAAAATTCAAGCGACATAAATATGAGATATAGCCAGTTCTATTAGAGATATTTTCAGAAAGGTGCATGTATTCCCGTCCCTTTAGTGAATTCAGAATTAAGATTTCATGCAAGTACCATGAACAGAAATGAAGCTGCACTTGCAAATACCACAACTTCTATGTCTGGTGAGTGCAGCCCCTCAAGGCCTCCATCTGCCTGGTTTTGGAGGGGTCTGTGTGCCCCAGTGGGCATCCCTGGAGCCGAAGAAGCTGCCAGCTCCATCTGACCCAAGAGTGGAAATGGGGTTTGCTCCAGCTGAGTAAATCTCCCATTGCTTAGGGATGGTGTGCATTAGGGTAAAGTACAATTAGTTAAGACTTTGGGTTTGTTAGTGAACAATTTTAAAGAAATTAATTCATTTAAAATTCAAAAAGAGCACCCACAAATGTAACAGCACACTGTTGAATATGAAACACATTCCTGATTATCATAAACATTGGTCATGAATCTGCACAATGTTTGTAACTGGCCTGAGGGAAACTGCATGAAACAGAGGTGGGAAGGAAGTTCTCCACTTATCAATACCTGACAGAAATAACTGAAAGGCTTAAAAAGAAAATAACTATAGGTTTTTTACTACGCAAGATGAAAGTCAAACAGCATGGCTTGCCTAGGAGAGACATGTATTCTGCACTGTATGGTAATACTACTTCTTTTTTCCTAACAGTACCCACCATTTTAAACAAGAAGAGCCTTCTAAAGTGAGCAAGCAAACAGACGCATTTGCCACCCGGTAAGATTGCTCTCGGTACACCAGTGTTTCCCTACAACAAATGTGCTGCATGAGAGTCCTTTCAAGTTTAACCGTCAGTGACCCGGCATCTGTGATCTGAGGACTTGCACTGCATCACACAACAAAACCATCCACCAAAAGCTGCTCTCTGCTTCCAACACATCTTTGCCCTTTTGACTGAAGGGCCTGATGACAAATCGTGCGACTGCGCTCACGGGCGTTCTAAAGAAAAGCTGTGGCAACAGCCAAGGTCTCTTTTCCTCGAGCTCCCAACTCCATTGGTGCAGCTCAAGGGGGATCCCATGCCCAACATTGCTGGGACCCTGCTCAGGCTGCAGGGGATGAGCCCCGTGGTGCCCACTGCAAGCACCTCCATGTCACTGGATATCCCTCTCCTGTGGGTACCCAGCACTGAGAGCAGCCCAGGCTGTGCCCCATCTCCTACACCACAAGTTTGTGAGAGACTTTTTGAATCTCTAAATGACTTTAAAGAATCTCTAAATTCTTTAGAGGCTTCTCAGGTTGTCAGTCAGCAGCGACCACGCTCCGGAGAAAGCCTCCCGTAGGGAGGATGCTCATCAGTGCAGGCAGGCAGGAGGGGGGAGCGCAGCTGGGGAGCCAGAGCGAATCCAAGCAGGAGACAACAGCCCCTCCAGCCCTGCTGCCCTCCTGCCAGGAGCCACGCAGAGCCTGGCAGGAACCTCCCCTCCACCCCTGCTGTGCTCCCAGCCCCAGCTGCAGGCACCACACTGCCCACAGACCACAACAGGGGCACCTTCCTCAAAGTCCCCTGCGGCAGAGACACCTTCCTCCTGAAGGTGTTTTACAGTCCTAGGTGCTCATTTTCTCTATTCAGATGGCTCTAGTTTAACTACCAATGCAGGTTTTCCCACAAAATGTGAATTGTAGGATTTATTCTAGTTAGTAATTGTTTCTGTGCCTTGGCCACAGATACATGAGAGAGTGAATTTACAATGAGGAAAGGTGCAGAGCACAATTATTTGTTTAAATGGCATTAAAATTAGGGTTGGAGTGTACACTGAATCATCTCAATTTATCCCTGAAGAGAAAGAGGGACAGCAAATGTCTTGGCATTTGCAAACAAATATCTGTTTCCCCAACAACTCGCTAACAGCACTCCTTCCATTTGAGAGCAGTCTCACACAGACATTGGCACTGATATCAGAGAATTAAATGAAATAATGGGAAAGGCTATAGTCAATAACTTTCTAACTTTACTCACATGATGAGGACTGGTTATACTGACAAAAAAGTACCTGGAAATGTTAATAGACTAAACAACTCAGTAAAAGGAATGAGGAGGCCGTGGGGAGAGAGAGATTGAATTTACCCTCCAAAAGTACATCTTGACACTAAGGTACAGCAAGGCTTTTTACAGGAAGGTACAGGCTTTCTACAGAAGAATCCCCTAAATTAAACATAGGTGGAAGCTGGAGGTGGATGTTTAGGGTAGGGGCACATTTTCTGCACAGGAAAAATGGTCAAAAAATCAAAAAAGAAAAAGCAAAAGACTCTATAAAAAATAAACAACCAAGATCTCTCTGGGAAATCAGGCACCAGAGGTTTAAAAGACACACTTGTACCTCCAAAACCAGATGTGTTAAAAAAACATCTCCAGTCAATTAATGGCTGACAACATACACACCCCCACCATGGAAATGAAAAACTATTGTTTTCATAAACAACACAAGGAGTTTTAAAGCTCAGACAGATTCATTTGCAGAAAACCTACTGTCCTAAATATACCTAAATAATGAAAACTCCTCACCACCTCCCTGCAATCTGTTTGGTTTTGCCCTTCCCAGAGCCACAGCCAAAGCTCCCTGCCCAGACAGGAGCACAGACTGGGCAGCTCTGGTGTCTCCCACAGGAGGGTGAGAGAAAAGGCTCCCCAGACACAATTCACATATTATTTACATGTTTACTCAAGGCTTTTCTAAAATTTATTTTAGTTCTGGTCAATAAGGCAAAAATTTTCATGACAGAAGCGTTTTCTGACCACAAATAAACTGTGCTGCTGTCTAAAATAAGATCTTTAGCCCATCTCACTTTTCCAAAACAAACAAAATTGGACAAATGAATGAAAACTCAGTAACTGCTTCCTCACACCTGGCAGCTGATTTTAAAGACACATACAACCTTTTTTTGGTTGTTTGTTTTTGGGTAAGAATTATCCCATTATTTAGCATTATCATACTTTGCATCTTTGGATTTTCTATGAACATAACCATAATCCAGGGCTCCCCAGCTTCCTGACATCAGGAAGGCTGCAATATCATGTCTACCCTGAAGTCACTGTACACAGGCTTAAGAGGGACTTCATTTTAATTCAGTTCTTTGGCCGGAATTGAGATACTGGATTTGATCTGATATTTTTTCTTACTGTGTTGCTTTGTATCAAAACACCCATTTTCCAGTGGGTGGTGCCTAACAAAACAGCAGAGGTGTGAGCATGAAGGAAACAGCCATTATAAATGCACAGAAACACACCATGTCAACACTTACCAGCTGCCCAATATGTACAAAAGCTTTAAAAAAGGACAACTGAGTCATTATTTTAGAGCTTCACTATAGTTTCCATTTTAAAACATTTTACAATCTATCTAGTGCCATTGGAGAAGGTTCCATTGCAAACACTGGAAATCAGACACCTCCTAACCATCAAATTCATCAGATTTTTTGTGCAAAGTGTTATCAGGTAACAATATTTACCATGTACAGTAATTATGAAAACTCTGAGATTGTGCAATTATATATTTTAATTACACGATCTGATTAGGTTTTTTAATCACTTCATAAAAAGAAAGGAAATTCACCGAGGTTGTCAGAAAGTTAATAAAAATAAGGTAATTCACTGCAAAGGCTCACCATGGTGCCTTTCTAACTACTTCCTTGCTACACCCCACTGTGCCTAGGTATTGGAGGTCAACTATAAGTATTCATTTCCTTACTTCTATTAACTTTGGTGACAACATTTGTGCTCTTTTGGCATGGCATTTTTTGTTTCATTTGGCTGGATGATATTTTAAGACATGTGGACTCCTCACAAGCAAGAAGCTGGGTGTCCTGAAACCCACCAAGAGACTCAGCCTTGTCCTGCTCTGTGCTCAGCCCCCTTGGAGGGACACTCAGGGAAGCCACTGCGTGGTGGCCACTGTGACACTGAGCTGTGTGAGCCTCACCAGCAGCCTGCAAAACCCACCCAGCTTAGCAGTGTCCCACAATAAATACAGCAGCAAAGCTGGCTGCTCACATCAGGGCCATGAGGCACATGGCAGCTGCACAGAGCACCCAGCAGCAGTGAGAGATGCAGCTGCAGCAGAGCCAGAGGCCAGGCCAGCAGGTACCTGCCCTGGGCAGCTGGCACCACCCAGAACCCAGCTGCACAACACAAGCAGCCCCTCAGAACTGTCCTGCTGGCACTGCAAAGGGGCCATGAGCAGAGAGAGGGCTGGGGGCTGAGAGATGCCAGAGGTGAGTCACCTCCTCCTGCTCCTGAGGCAGGACAGAGCACGTCTAGTTCACCTCTGGAAAATATTTTTTTAAGTTTTGGATGCAGTTCTGCTCTAAGGAAACATTTTGTTTATATCCAAACTGCGAGTCTATAATGTAATACTTGGCTATGGGATTCGGCAGCTCTGTTTTACTCATTTTTGGTTTGTCCTCTCCTCCTGCCAGCCCTTCTTTATTTTTCTCCTTTCTCTTTTTACCTTCCCACCCCCTCTCCTGTGATTCTCTGGGGAGAACAAATCACTTTGGGAGGTTTAATGGACTGACAAGAGCAGAAATTTAATCGTGGTGTGCAAGCATGGGCCAGGCACATGAGAACAGGCGCAGTGCAATCCATTTGGGCTGCCCCACCTGTGACCCCAGGCACCCCCTCTCTGCAGGGGCCATGCAGGGAGAGGGGCCCTTCCTGCTCACATGGGACCTTGGTGGTGCCTGCTTCAGGAGGAGAGGGCTGCCAGATGCTGACAAGCCAAAAGCAGTTATTTCAGGAGACTTTTTTTAATATAGAAACAGCTGACACAAAATGCATCTCACTGGGGAGGGAAACCATGCTCCCAGAAGTAAAAGACCACTAAAAAGCCTCTTTTTTTCCAAGAGAAATCTAAAACAGTTTTGGGCCAGATATCACTTAGGTTTTTCATTTCCATTTTAGGAGACTTGCAGAGTGCCCTTCTAGTCCTGCCCCATCCATGGAGAATATTAAGGGGGCAGATGTGGGTAGATTAAGAGATGGAACAAAGCATTTCAGAGTAAGTACAACCTCAAAGAAAACCTGTCCCAGGCAAAACAGCCACTGCTGGGGGAGCTGCCTGAGCCTCCCTGCAGCCCCCTTTGCTGTAAAGGATCCCCCACAACATGTGCATAGCCCTGGGCTGACAGGGGCATGCACTCAGCTGCCTAAGAAAGGCAGTGAAAAAGGGAGGGCACAAAATTATTTAAACAAGCTTTTATATAGAAAATGAAAAACATTGTGCGCAACAACATGACTCCTTTTCCTTTGTACACCGTTTGCTGCTACAGATTACATTTGCAAAGTATAGCTTTCAATATAACATAGCCAAAAGCAACCTAACAGCATAATTTTCTTCCTGGGTACTTTATTTTTGAATTCTTCTACAAACAATGAAACAGCGATTTGGAAAAAACAAGAAAACAAAGAAGCCCCTTCTTCTCACATGCATGTAAACCTGGGTAAACTTACAGGAGACCATCTTTTGAACAATCAGTGTGATTTACTCTTGCTTGTGGAGCCTGTGCTGGCTACTGCCAGTAAATCCTACGGGCACACAGTGAGTGATACCAGACACTCTGCACACCCACTACTACAAAGACTTTGCTCAGTTGAAAAGCATGTGTAGTATTTTTCTACCACCATTGCCTGCATTTTCAGTTTTTTACTTTTAGGCACCTTGTCTACCTGACAAAGCTACAGCATATCCTTGACATTTATTTAAAGCTTGCTGTTCTGTGCAACTGGGTGGCATAACAAGGACCAGGGAACCAGAGCTTTAAAACACATTTCCTGGCTGATAATGCAGATTAAGAGAGCTACAAAAGACAAATATTAAGGACAAATATCAGTCATATCCAAAAAACAAGTATTTTCTAGCAGGATCATAACCAACCAATACCCTGAGATATCCAAAGGGAAGAATCTCTATCCTTGCACTCATCCTTGTCATTTGAAACTGCACTGTGCTCTTTAATAATAATCTCAAAATGATCCAAATACTTTCCGGGACCATATTCTACAACAAGTTATATTCTAACAAAAAACAGTCATTTCAAAAGTCATTTTCCTTCCCTTCCACTTACATTTTTCATCTTGTTTCACTCTGCCATTTCTCCATCTCATCCCAAAGCCAGATTATTACACTGCAAATGTGGGGCAGGTCCAGATACCCAAGGGGAGATCCAAGATCTTCCCTCCTGAGGAAACTTCATAGTGAACTCAATGACTATCTGTGATGTTTGCTGGTACTAGGGAATAATATTTCCCTTGGGCACTTTCTGGATAGAGTCTACCACCTGGGTTAAGTCATTATTACAATCAAGCAGAAAAAAAAAGGGAGGGAGAATAGAGATTAAAAAACACTACAGCAAGCATCATTACAGCTCATCAAAAGTGCATTAGAAAACACCTGATAATATACTCTGAACATTAATGATCCTTACAATATACCATATTAATGCAGATGTTATCTGAATTCTCAGAAACTAATTTTTTCATTCACACACTTCTTTAAAATTGGTGTTGGAAAACAATCTCTAGAATCTATTAGTTGCCAGCATTTTTTCTGTTTCCAGAAAAAAAACAAATAATGTAACACCTCTGTACCTGTATGTGCTGCAGATCACAAAGCTGAAATGGGTACCCTGACACTGGGATGCTCATTGGCATTCCCAGGCAATGTGTTACAGTTCAAACGGACAATGGTCAGCAAATATTAATAAAGAGGTTGTGATTGTGTTGCCTTACATTGGACTATTGTCACTACTAAAATAAATTTAACTGGCTGCCTGAAACTCTCCATTGCTGGGCAGCAATTTCCCTTGCCATTTTTCCATCTTAGGTTAGGAGGGAGACATGTGAATGCCACAGAACTGATAGTGCAGCTCTGCTATAAGGTGCTAAGTGCCAGGTTAGAGGACAGGTTAGCTGTCTGAAAAGCCTAATACTTCCAATAACTTAAATGGAGGTCAAAAAAATAATTCTAGGCACTGCTTAAGTCCTATATTCCTCCTTTACAGAGACTGCAAATCATGTCAAGTTCTGCATAAATAGGTTTTGTGGGGGCATTAAAGGGTGAATTACTGTCATCTAGGTGCTAGTGCTTAGTAAAGCAAGGATGATCAAGCCCATTTTGCCAAAATCCAATGTGAACTGCTGCTCTCAAAGAAAGGTCACCCAATCAAGAATGCTTCATAACAAAACAAAAAGAAAATCCACAACACACATGCATTTTTACAAAGGAAATACAACAGTCACACCTAAAGACCATTCCCTTATTGTTATTTGAAAGCTGAAGAGAAAATTTTTTCCTAAACAAGGAGCTGGTAAAGGTTTGCAGCATCTCAGAATTACTTCTAGAAATAAGGGAAGCAGGAATTATTTTTAGTGCAGCTGAGAGGCCAGGCATATTTCAGGCAATCTCCCAGAGCCTGCTTCTATACCATGTGGGACATAAACCCACAAACTATGAAAGAACCCAAATCAGTATTGTTTTCTCAAGTGACATCCATTATCCCTCATCTGAGAAAATTAACACGTGTATGCAGAAGCTCAATAAAGTAAGCTCAGAGCTAAAAGTCTAACATTAACTCTTTATGCCTCACAATAAATGTCATCTTTTAAGTCAGCAAAATGCTAATATATTCTAATTTATATTCAGTGCTTCTGCTATTTCAAGCAAGCAGGGACATCAAAATACAGTTAGGCTCAAGCACAGTTTCAAATGTTATAGTACACAGGGTAATCAAGAATTTCCAAATTCCAAAGACCTACAGTGATATAAAAATGGAGATACAGAAGGGCAATTAGACCAACACATGCTGGTTTGGGTAGCATTAGGAAGAGTGTCACAAAATGAATAAAACCCAGCTTTTGTGCAAAGTCTCTTATTTTCTGACATCTGAGGTAAGCACTGTATCTAGTAGTAAAATGCTATGAATGTTAAATGTAGGCAACCTTTGTGCTCTGCCAGTTTATTTCTAGATCAAATGATAATATTTGAAGATTTCTATTCCAAGCCAGGGCTCAGTATTTTTCTTCATCTTCCTGATCTGCCCAAAAGATTATATTCAATGAATCAGATATGTCTTTGTCTTCTTTTTACTCAGATTAATAAATTAGGCAGCCCATAAATCTGAATGGTACTTATTCTGAAGAGTGGAACACAAAGAATGATTGATAAGGCTGAATTTCCCACCTAAGTATATAGAAACCTCCAGGCAGGTATTAATTCTGTACTGAGTTTTTCTACAACATACACTTACTCTTGCACCACAACATGCTCACACACATCACCAGGTATCCAGAACAAAAGCAAGGAAGGCTTTTCTTAACCCACCAGGTGCACTGTGCTTGTTTCCAAATAGTGCTCTGGGATGGCCTAATGAGGACAGCAGTGAAGCCACAGTTTGTGACATTACTATTTGAACAGCCAGGCAACTTTTGGAGCCCTTGTGTTATTCCTCCCAGCAACACAGAAACAGATCTTGCATCTGCTGGTCTGTCCTTCTTGGGGACATTTTGCTACCCAGCAAGAGTGCAGGAAACGATGTCTGCAGAACAGGGAATTCTGAAGCAGGGACAATAAAAATAATCTGATCGTTACCCCTGTGCTTTAAAAATTGGACCCCCTGGCAAGTAGCCAAAATAAAACATCAAAGAGGACCTCCACAAGCCAGGCTCAGGATCAACATTCATGTGAGAGCCCATCACCTACTTACCCTGACAGCAGGCAAGAAAAGTTGGAGACATCTGCTCGGAGGGCAGGGGTCAGGCTGGCCGGGCCGGGCTGCACACACAGCAAGGGTGGAAATGTCAGTGTGGGCTGGGGGTGCTGGCCAGCCTGGGCTCTGGGGCTGCAGGGGGGCTTAGTGAGAAGGGGTCAGGGCCTGCCCTGTGCTGGATACAGCTGGCTCCCCAACAGACCCACCGCTGACTGACCATCACTGCACTGGCCATGACCCCCCACTGCCCAGCACTCCTGGGGCATGAAGGAAAATTAAGTTTGTTTCCCCCAAATCGAGTCTGTTCTGCCCATGACAGTAATTGCTGAGCCATCTCCTTGTCTTTATGTCAGCTCAGCTTTTTCATCTTACTTTCTCTGCCAGTCCTCTTGAGGCTGGGGAGAGAGAGCAGCTGGGTGGGCATCTGGCAGCCAGCCAGCATTACCCACTACAGGGTAGCTGGCTACAAAAGCTTCTCTAAACAAGGAAGAATAAACAATACCTAAATCTGTACCTATAGGGCCTGAATTTATTGATTGTATTTGACTCTGTATTCCATTAAAAACATTTCTCCTGATAATGTACAATGCAAGAACTTTCAAATCATACTACTGACCTCCCAAACTTGGTGCAGCCTGCAAGCAAGTCAGATATGGAGGTTATTTGGTTGTGTTGGGGTTCACTGGTGCTAAGGGTGATTGAGGTGGGCCAACTTTTGCATGCAAGAAGGAAACAGCAAGTTGTTCCACTGATGCTTAGGAAGAAAAACAATACATCAAATGTTCCATGTCAAACACTTCCCAGACTAGTTCAAAGACGAGTTCATGTGTGTGCTGAAGCACAGGGGGACAAAAAGTAAAAAAGTTTCTAAGTTGCTGCAAGTTTTAGAAATCAAAAATCCATTGATCAAAGAGAAAACTCCATAATATTTTCCTATAAAATAACTTTGATTTCTTGTGAAAAAATCAATAAGAGTTGATTACTGAAAATGGCAACATGAGCATAAACACCCTTCAGGCATCTCACAAGTATCTCTGCAAATCACAGAGCAGTGCTAGGCACATGCCATTGCTGCTAATCCCATCCTCTGCCACACAACCAGATGAGCTTCCTGAAGAAGCTACCAAGGCTGTACCAGGAGGTACAACAGCAGAACATATATTCAAGATATTAGATGTCAGTTGTTGTAGTGTGTTAGGTTAGTTTTAAGGCCGCTGACCGCTGCAGTCAGTGTCAGCAGTTCCTTCCCACACACACATGTCCCTTTCTAAGATATCACTGTGCACTCTTCTACAAATCTCAGCCTAAAACCCTGTTGCGAGGTCTCCATGAAGCTGCTGAAGTTGATTAAAGACTTAATACATCTCTGTTATTGCTCTACAGCAGCACTTTGTGCTTCCTTTTCCACAAAGGGACAAAACAGCCTCTGCAAAATAAAGGACCAGTTCCACTTCTGAAGCTACAGCATTTTACTGGACGGTGTGTTTAGCCTTCTTAGTGTGACCAATGAAGATAGGAGTGAGCTAGGCTTGTTCTTTGCCCACAGAGAGAAAAGATGGATGTTTTGACATGAAGCATTTGCCAGACACTTGGCAAAACAGTCTTCAAAATGGTACTTGCAACTGTTTTCCCAGGTTCCAGCAAGAGAGGGGAGGGGACAGGATCATTGACTTCATCATCTGATCACGGCAACTTCTGTTAGAAGTTGGTCTTGCTTTAATTAAAGGCACACTTGCTTTTAACTCTGAAACTAAGATATTTAGCTTGCAGAGACCCACGTTCATTCTCCTACAAGAATGTGACAGAGACCTGTTGATGTCTGGTATGATCAAAAGGAAACATGGCAATAATATGTCAAGTCACAAATTATTACGGCCTCTTCCCAATGTGCAGGAGATCCCACATTCCACCCATCCATATGGTTCAGCTGGGGAGCACTTTTACCAACATATGGCCCCTTGAAAGTGAAGGTTTTCTTTTGAGTTTTTAATCACAATTGCTTGTTATTCTTAATTACTTGTTACTTCCACTACACTATGAAGCTTAACCTGACTTCTGCTGGGAGAATACAAGTCAGGAAGGTGGTTTCCGTTTTGCTAATAGGAAAAGCTTTGTTAGTAGGGAGGGGGGACAAAAGCTACCTTACAATTCACACAAGCAGAATTACCTCCTGGTATCAACACAAATCATAGTGCCCCTTCTTGATACTGGTATTTATCTTTGTCAGATCCTTTACAAATAAACATCATGTAAATAAACTACAGAGAGGGGGTAGGACAGCACAGTGCAGTGATAAAGAACAACTAAGAAAGTATCTTTTTTCTTCTTAAAACAAGGCATTGGAAAAGGTATATTGAGTCCTATAGGCAGAAACAGGTGCTAAATGGCCCACAATCAGGAAATTTTACTTCTTTTGTGAATACAAACCAAACATTTTCAAACATAATAATTTCAGCAGATGCATGAAAAAAGACCAATTTAAATGTTCTTAATGGTTGCTCTGTTAAGTCAAATATTTTGTTTATTATAATGCTGCATCTACAAGTTCACAGAAGCCATAACCCCAAAGGAAGCCATCCACTCCACATTAGCTATATTCTCCCCATCTCCTCCATGGATTTTTTGTTATGAAACAGCAACATCAGGAGACAGCTCTGTATTTCCTCACAGTTGCACCCCACAAACACCAGGATTTACTGCCACACTGAGGGAACCATATGGAGTCATATGCTCTTCTTTCCCATCCCCTTTTCCTATTAAAGCTGAGACATTTAATGGGCAGTTCCCCTTCAGACACACATGGATCTACGAACATCTGGCAACTCAAGAGCCAGCAGCTCTTGCTGTGTTCTTTAACTTGTCAGGTTTAACCTGTGATTCAGCTTGGATCCAGGCTGCCAGTGATTTCCAGCCATAAGAGCTACAGCACTGGCCCAATAACATTTTCATCTATGCAGACAAGTTGTGTGCAGTTGTAAATAGAACAGAACTCTGCTCAAGAGTACTTCTAGGCACTAGAAAGCACAAGTCAAAAGAGGCAGCTCCATACTCTGTGTTCATGAGAACATACCCTATCTCTCCACAGGGAATATTTATTACGATGGGCCATAATCCACTTAACATCTTCTGACAAAGTCTATCAGTCTTTAACAACTTTGATTCCAGAAGTTCAATGGCATAGGGAGGAAAATTCATAGGGAGAAAGAGACTTCCACAAGAATTCCCCTTTATGAACCCGCACACCCTGTGATAGCAGACAGGATCACTGCTTATTTGTACCTATCAGCTTTGATGATAATTGCAACCCACTTGACACTTCTGTTGAAAGGCAGTATTACCAACAAGAAACCTGATAAATATTCAACAAAATCTAAATTAAATAATTCCATTCATCTTGAGGTCACCATCTCTAAGACTGTTTCAAAATATTTGTGTATAAAAGAGATAGGGAGGGGGACGAGGGAACCCTGCTTCTTAGACCAAAATTACTGAATCACTGCATTAATGAACACAACTTTTTTATTTTTCAAGTTCAGTGAAAGAATGCCATCTATGCAAAATTTTGATCCCACATTACAAAATAATTACATGATAATTACATGAGCATTAAGATGTCTACCCCCCGAGTAAAGCCACTGCACCCAACCGCTAACTAAGGCAGGCCTGGAATGTTTCAGCTTATTAAGGAGAAATCCAGCATTGAGCAAAACCTCCAGCTGAAGCAGATTTCCACTCTTTTACTCCTCTGATTTCTAATTAATAATTAAAACATGTTCTTTTCTTTGGAAACCCAATTAGACTTGCGCATCAGCCTGAAAACAAACTTTTTTTTAGTAGCTAAGCTACTTCTCATGGTTTAATGGGGTGGCAGGAGTGTTTTCTACACAGCTCCACTGACACAATTCATTTATTTCTTTCCATTCTACAATGGATATTGTAATCCATCCCCAACAATATAAACATTACATTTGCACAGCTAATTAGGATGTTGGCACTATGAATTAGTGACCCTCTGATTTCTTCCAGTCAGGGCCGCCCCTGCTGCCTGCACTCCTTAGGATTCACAATTAGGTAATTATATTTTCAGCATCTTTTTTTCCTCTCCAATGCTACCTCTTTCCTCACATTCAATATGACCATATGCACCAAATGAAGAGTTGTGTAGTTTATTTTGGGGTGGGGAGTAGGGGAAGGAAGGGAGGGAGAAACACAAAGTGTCACATTCAATCCTTTGCCCTATCAATCTCAGCTAACTTGGTATCAGAGAATGATAGAGGGTCTGTAAGACTGCAAATTGTCTCCATAAATGTTTTAAAGAAGTGATTATGCAGAGTGGGTAGGAGATATATTCTAACTGGGAATGAAGCAAAAGGAAAGAGGGACAAAATAAATAAATTCTCATCTCTGGGTATAGTGGGCTGGTACTGAACCTCCATGCAGGGCTTGCGGTCACCGAGCTGTCCCCAGCCACAGGATGATGACAAATTGGAGAGGATTCAGAAGAAGGCAACAGAAGTGATTAATGGGCTGGATGGACTGATGTATGAGGAAAGGTTAAAAGGTCTGATTATATGTATCTTTGTTAAAGAACAGCTAAGGAAGGTGCAGGAACTGCTTCCAAGGGGTTCATGCACAGTAAACACCATCACTGCATTCCACTGAGCATTTGGGAAGGGCAGGAGGAGAGAAGAAAGCACAATTTTATGCTAGACACTAGGAAAATATCTGCAGTAAATGTTAGAAAAGAACTGTTTCCAACAGGAAGGACTAGAAACCTCACCATCTGAGAGCTGTAATGGACAAAGCACTAAGAAAATACACTGCAGGGGATAATGTCTGTTTTAATGTTGATGCTTGTTTAACTCACTGACTAATGTACACTGTGGAGACATAGCATCTTTATTAAAGCACAGACTATATCTCTGAGTCCTCTGCTGTGAAAAGTTCTCCATTAAAATCACTTATTACTAGGGGCACTGGAAACATTTTGGGCCAAGTATGTGCCACTCCATATCAGCTCCCAATCCACAGCTGAGGAATCCAGAGGATTCAAGAGTACCAGTGAGGGCAAATTAAATCTTTCACTTCTCAAATATTAACCCAGCATTTTATAAGTTCTGTAATCCAAACAAACAAAATCCACCATCCCCCAACCTAGACCACTTTGCAGAATAAAACTGTCCTCTAATTTCTTCTTTAAATATGGAATCATTTTATGTCCTAGAAAATCAAGTGTTTAGGAGCAAGTTAACCTTGGCATTTTTGTGACTGAAGAACAAAAATAAATCAAGATTACTAAACTATTAGGAGTAATGAACCCAATACTCCTACTTATACCCAAGTAAATTAGAAATCCTGCCATTGAATTAAGCCAATGGAAATATATTGAAGCAGAAACTGGTATAAATTAGCAGAAGACCAAGCCAAACATAACCAGAGTCACACATTTCCAGGCCATGTGCAGAGCTCAAACCAGGAAAAATAATTTACAATCAGCTCATGGAGACAGGAAGCAATGATGGCAGGCACAGAGGCTCCATGGCTGCTGTAGCTCGAGCAAGCAAAGCTGGAAAATCCAGGCGGTGCTGGCCCTCCCCACAACTCACAACAGAAACCAGCCCAGACTGCAGCACTATTGGCAAATCATTGTTTGAAGAGTAATTCCAGCTCCGACTGCGCCCTGCCACTATTCACAAATACAGCTATACATATTGCCTGTAGAGAGGTGAAACATTTCAACTTCTGCAGCGGCCTGTCCATCATCCTTCCCATGCACAAGGCTACACACAGCCTCAAGCCAGCACAGCTGGACCTCCAGGTGCCAGATTAGGAGAAACCGAAAAGGCCTTTTTCCAAGAAAAATACAACACTCCTTCCCTCTCTCCCTGCTCACGTGCATGGGTGAGAACTAAGCAGGCTTGAGGGGCTTTATTTATTCCCTGCTAAAAAAACATTAAGCTCTACTGTACAGATCCGAGTCTGCCAAATTCTGTCACTTCATGCTTTGGATGTAAATTATAAAAAGAGACCAGGGGAAAAAATACAGTAGAAAACAGATGCTCTGGATTACAGTGCTGGGGTTTTTTTCCAAAACTACTATTTCCTTTATAGTTTCATTTATTTGGTAAGCAGAGGAGCATGACATGCTCACTGCCATAAAAGGGAAGACAATGGCTTTCCCAACCTTTGACATTTAAATTCATTTCCTTCCTCAATGATGAGACAAAACCCCTTCCCTTTGACAAACTAGGCTCCCCTGCTAGACAAGGAGCAGCACACAACAGTCAATAACACATCAGCAGCACTGTCTGTCTCCATGTTCTGTTAACATTCCTAACTACATTACAAAGGTAAGAAACTCCATAACTTTGTGCCTCAGTTTCCCCATCCATGAAATAAGAAACATAATACTGCACTGCTTCACAAAATTTGTTTAAAATGTTCCTGTGAAATGAACCTGCCTCAACAAGCAAGTAACTCAAATTGAGCTTTCAATTGATACCCCTAATGCTCAACTGAACTTTGAGTTCAGCTTCTCAATTGACACCACTAAAAACATTTACACAAAAGCTTCACACAGCCATGAAACTGAAGCCTCTTGTGTAGTTTACAGTACATTGAATCACTATACATCAGCACAAGTTTCATGGCTCTTAGGACAGGCTGTGGAAAGCACCGAGAGCAGAAAACCCTGATAAAAATCTGAAACTAAAACCTCAGCCCTACTGCAACTACCAACTCACAAAAACTACATCTTACAGCATTGTTGATTTGTCTTGAACTGACCGAAGTTTGTAGTTCAGAAGGGAAGGTGGAAAGTACTGAAAGTCTCTCATCAAAGTTTTGAATGTCATTTGAATTTGAGATTTGTTATGTTCAGCTTTAATTAGTCACTAGGTTTGTCACTAGTTCACTGCAGCAGAAACTCAGTGATGCATTAAACACCTTTCGTTACTAAATTCAAAACAGTTTCTCTTTTACCAAGACTGCAGCCATGCTGCCTTGTTCATTCAGCTTCTGATTCAGAAAAATCTTAGCCCCAGAAAGAGTTAAAAATCTTTAAATTTGCCTTTGGTTCTTGTTTTATGTGCTTATTTCCAGAGCATTTCCAAATTGTATTAGTTTAACAGACTAGTGTATCTAAATCTTTTTAGCCACAGACATCACTCACCAGCATGATTTTATTACAAGGGATATGTTAAAGCTTAACCTTGCACTCAGTCACTAATCAAAAACAATTCAAGAAAGCAAATCAAATGTTCCAACTTAACTAAAATCTCCTCCCTTTAAGCAACCAATAAAGCCTGGCTGGCTTGCAGGGAAACTTCCATGCATCAGCATCAGCTCACTCAAATCAGGCACGTTTCTTAAGTCTAAATTTAGCTGCTTGTATTTCTTCAGAACTTTAATTCCTGAATATTGTGTTGAACCTACTGAGACTGTTGAAGTGCCAGATCTTAAGGCTGCAGTCATATTGAGATTCCTTTATGGCAAATATAAGAAGCAAAGTTGCTGTAGCACACAGGCAAGCGGTTGGGAACAAACACACCAGCAAAAGGATCAGGCATTCAGAAGCCGAGATTCATCTTCCAGTCATGCTGGCAATGCTGAATCTCACCTATGTGCCAGTGAGGAGTAGTTAAGCTACTTAACCAGCTGAAGAGAAAATGATTGTACATACATATAGGAAGGTTGATTTCATGGAGACACCTCTTAGGTTTTCAAATCCCTCCTTCACTGGAAGCAGAATCAACGAGCGCTCATTTTTGGACAGGATGAGACCATGCCTTCACTCGGAAAAGAGGAACTCCTAAAACTCTGCTGTGCCAGCGAGGTGCCCCAGCGGTGGGGACACCTGCAGGGACACCTGTGTCCTCCCTGTGCTGGAACAGGCTCTGAGTCACAGCAGGTGGACAGGTTTCACCCATGGATAACCAATCCTCACCGCCTGGAAAGGCGAGCGCGACACAGGCGCTGCCGCTTTCACCGCTTCTTGTGACAGAAGACGGAGCAACTTCTGCTTTGCAAGAGCAAGTTTAAAATTTATATTATAACACTGAATCCACCAAAGCTGCCAAGAGACATTGAACTCATGGGATCTGTGAAAGTTTTTCACACCTGTGTTTTTCTCCTGTGCCTAATATTATGGGAGGCATTTTGGAGGATTTTACAATGCAAGTTTCAATGAGACACTTACAGTCTCCCTCAGGCAAATTGTCACAGCTGCAGAGGTCTGCTACCCAGCTGCCAATCAAGGCAGGCAGGGAGTATGTGCAGTGAAATCACAAAAAAGGCAGGCTTCATTAGACTGCTGAAACCTAACTAGAGGCTATCTGGGCGTGCTTGAGCCCTTAAAACAGGATTGCTTTAGAAAGAGGGGTTTTTTGTTCCTTTCCAAGTGAAGAAAGGGCCCTAGTACTCATTGAGGAATGTATTGGTGCCAACTTTCCCCTTTGCAATTTCAATGTTTGTTTTCTCTGTCTAAAAAAAGAAATTACATCGCCCTACAAGCTTCTATTATTAGATTAGCTGGTATAGCTGGAAAAAGTGGACAAGATTACAGGTTCCACATCCCTTTGCCAGGTCTCAGAAGTGTGTCTACTTTTCCCAACTCTAGAAGCTGCTCCAGTGAAATATTCCTTTCTACAACCCTTCCTTCCCTTATTTCCTTAAAGCACCCCAGCTGCAAAACCACTGGCACTAAAGACCAACTGTGCTGGAAGAACTGGAAGAGAATTTTTCCTCCTTCACGCCTAACAGAAATATTCTGAGGGAACCAAATGCATTTAGTAAAAATAAAAAGAAAAAAGAGCTCTACAGACAAGAACAAACACACAGAAGTTCAGCCCAAATAATGTTCAAGTGGGAAATTTAAAAGCACATGGAAACAAGTGGCATATTGTAAGCCATTTAACAAAGTTAATTTTAGGTATTCACTACATCTGGTCTTGGCCCCTATTCAGCAAGCTATTTAAGCATGTGCTCAGGTTTAAGCAAGTACAGGCTGAAAAGCCTACGTGTCCCATCACGTGCTCCAGTTGGGCATCTGCTGAACTACTTTGCTGATCCAGGACCATAACATATAATAAGAATTGCCCTGAAAGTTATCTAATTAACAGCTGTTATTTTAAGAACTACACAAATGTAACGCACATTTTATGTCCCTGAAAGAGCAGGTGTCATGAAGGCATAAATCCACATCTAAAACTGTTTCAGACACAAAGCCCCTTATGCAGATATGTTTTGTGAATGAAAAGAAAAATGTAGGCTTTAAACTAAAACATAATCAAGACTCATCAAGCTGCCTCTGGCCATTACCACACCTAATCTTTGTTATCCACACTGCTTCTTTGTTATTTCTTACTGACAATTTGTTATATTTTGCCTCTAATTAATTCTACCAGGAAAATGTTAGGATTTTTTTTTTTAATTTGTGCTCACTTAGGTCTTCTTTTGAACACAAAAACCAGTGACATGATGTTCAAACATTAATGTTTAAGTGGCTTAACAGCCGACCTATAGTTTTTCAAATTTTCAGATAATCACAAATCCTACTAAAATAAAAGGCACTGGAGAAAGCTGAGCTTCCCCTCCACGCCGCGGGTGCCTCGAGACCTGAAGTTTGAAAATTCTGGGCTCCCTATTTACAATTACAGCTGCATTTCCCGAGCGGATTGTGCCGTGACGGCTGAACCCTGCAAATGTCACCGGGCCGGCTCGGGCAGGGCGCAGCAGCAGCAGCAGAGCCTTTGTTGCTGGGGCCCGCAGGGAGGAGGTGCCGCCGAGGCAGATGGGGACCGCGGTAATGCGGAGCTCCCCGGGGACAGCCCGGCCCGGGGCTCCGGCAGCACCACCTGCCTCCCTGGGGCTGCGGCGGGCACACGGGGGCTGCCCTGCTGCAGGGACACGGGGCCATTGTGCTGCCCAACACGGCTGTGCCACCCCACAAAGCATGGCACGGGGGTCACATGTACAAAGCACGGCACTGGGGGTCACATGTGCCACCCTCCAAAGCACGGCACGGGGGGGGGTCACATGTGCCACACTCCAAAGCATGGCACGGGGGGGGGTCACATGTGCCACCCACCAAAGCATGGCACGGGGGGGTCCACATGTGCCACCCACCAAAGCATGGCACGGGGGGGGGTCCACATGTGCCGCTCCCCAAAGCATGGCACGGGGGGGGTCACATGTGCCACTCCCCAAAGCATGGCACGGGGGGGGGTCACATGTGCCACTCCCCAAAGCATGGCACGGGGGGGGTCACATGTGCCACTCCCCAAAGCATGGCACGGGGGGGGTCACATGTGCCACCCACCAAAGCATGGCACGGGGGGGGTCCACATGTGCCACTCCCCAAAGCACGGCACGGTGGGTCACATGTGCCACCCTCCAAAGCATGGCACGGGGGGGTTACATGTGCCACCCACCAAAGCATGGCACGGGGGGGTTACACGTTCTACCCTCCAAAGCATGGCACAGGGGCGGGGGGGGGGGGTCAAATGTGCCACCCTCCAAAAGCATGGCACGGGGGGCCCTGTGTTCCACCCCCCCAAAGCATGGCACGGGGGATCACATGTACCATTGCCCTAAGCATGGCACAGGGGGTCAGCCCACGGCAGGGGACTGTCCCCCCAGGTGGCTGGCAGAGGGGTTCCTGCTCATGCCACATCTGATGGTGCCACCCACCCTGGCTGCAGGGCAGCTGCTTGGTTTCTGTGTCCCGTGAGGAAGAGGGAGCACACAGAGACATGCTGGGCTTCTGTGATTTCAAGAGAACATTAAGAACCTTCAGCCCTTCTCTCCTGCTAATGTTACTAATAACCTCCATATTGTCATCTATCTTACCTGAGCTAACAGTTTATAAACCACCACCTGCAGCTTGTCCCTTATAGTTTATTAACATACACTAATAAACAGTATGCTTCACTCCCACTGTGCTGCCAAGTGAAGCCAGTCAGAATAACTGCATTAGCTTTACTGTTCTTTCTCAGCACATTTTTCCCACATGGGAACAATTAGGACAAACTCCCTCCAGATTATATTTTGAGATCCATCATTTTTGCAGGAAAATAATAATAATAATAATAATCTTTTTCAAAAATGCATCTGTAGGCATCTACAGAAAATTAACCTGACTGACGTTACCAAAAGTGATAGGCTCTTAATCTCCTCAGCAGTTCCTTGGCATGGAAAGGGTTAATGCTCCCCAGGCTCTGACTTACACCTATTATGCTCAAGTTTAAAAATAAGATGTGAAAGATGCATTATATAAGGCCAGTACTGCTATCCTGCCCATCTCCTATTTTGGAATTAAAGATCATCATTGCTCACATCAAAGGGGCTGGGTGAGAATAAAAGAAAAGACAGGAACAATGAAAATAGCTACCCGACACGAACCAGATCAAAGGCCCAGGCACAGAAAATGAAGAGCTAGGGGGTCCTTTAATTACTGTCCACATCCTTCAAGTCATGTGGTGAGAAAGAAGAGAAAAAAGTTTTGAAGGCCACTGGGTTTTGTCTTGCTGTGGCTCCTGTTTCCACAGTCTGTGCCAGTTCCCTACAAACTGCTCTGCTTTTTATTTTTTAAAAATTTTTTTTCTTCATTTTATTAAAGTCAAATAGGACTCCTGGACTCCAAAACTCCTCCCTTATGCCAGGAGGAGGAGAGGGAAGGAGGGGTGAGAGGGGCAGTAGTACAGATAGTCTGTAGCAATTGCCTGAAACAATTTCAGGAGGACTGCTCCAGGCAGCGCCCCGGGAGCTGCTTTGGGAAGGAGAGCTCTGGCTACCTGAGGCTAGTCTTTATTTGCCGGCCTCCCGGGTTGAGAAAACTTCAAATTCACATAGGGCACTGCTCCATGGGGCAGCAGATCAAACCTGGCTACTAGCTGTTTGAGCTCAGCAGCAGAAAAAAGGATTGCTCTGGGACTGAGCATAAGTAGAAGCATGATTAAACTTCAAACATACACATCCCTCCCCCCCCCTTTTTTTATACACAGCAGACAGTTATGGCTAATATTTCGATATGGACTTAAAAATATGCTGCAAATAACTTACTCCAGGCCTGCTGGCTGTGGGCTTAAAAATAATAAAAATTTAAACTAGCTGTATTATTGCAATGAAGTCAAATGTTCAGATTTACATATCATGGATCATTAAGGGAATGTCAAGTTATTTAAAAGGATCTCTTTTTATTTAACTTAACTCTCAAGATTAAAATTCAGATATTTGACCATTGACTGTAGTGACATATCATACCATTTACTTCCTTCTATTTATACTTCAAATGTGGTACATTTCTCTCTAATTACTCCTGACTTATGTTTCACAGAATAGCCAGGGTTGCAAGGGACGTCTGGAGATCATCTAGTCCAACCCCTGAATGTTTATTTTTAAAAAGACAGAATAAAACATGCCATAAGGAAGCAATAGAACACGGATTTAAAAATTGATGCGGAAGAAACTGACCAAACTTTCTAGGAAGTAACAGTGCTTTGCTCTAATAAAAATATTCTGGAAAAGAAAAGCCCTGGGACATTCCCAAGGAATTGTATTTGCTAACATAGATGTGAGCAGTGGGCACAGACAGAAGTCACTGAAGAGGAAAATGCCTTCCTGTCTCAGGTCAGTTTGCTTGGGTTTACGCTGTATGCCAAACTAGAGCATGAAAAGCATTCAAACACAATTTTATAAACTTTGGAGAAGGAAGCTTATATCACCAAGACAACATCTAGAAAAGGCGAACACAGGATACAAAGGCATCCTTCTTCCCATCCTATTTACAGCTTGGAAACTGTAGACAAGCAGTAAGGATGATCTTTTAAGAGGCAATTTAGCCTCCAAACTCCAATGAGTGCCAACTTACTTCATCTTCTTTCTGATGAAAGTTGCCTCCATCTCTTCCTGTTCTTGGACACTAACATGCAGCAAACAGCCGTTCTCAGGAGGCCAGCTGAGGACTAAATTAAGCAGATATAGACTACAAAGCTGCTTTCCAAAGTGGGCATCATGCCTGGGCTCTACATCTGAGCAGCATGCTAGGTGCGTGTACCAAGTTCAGTTCGCTGTCTTGCAAACATCCGCCGTGGGAACCTTGCCCAAACAAGCCTTCAAAGCTACCCTGGCTCTGGTGGGATCAGCACCACAGCACTGGGACTGGGACATTTGCCTCCTTGTTACAGGTCTCAAAGTACCACATTATCCATTTAGATAGTCTTTTGATTGAGAGAGCTTCCCTTTTGGGCTTAGCCCCAAATGCCAAGAACAGATGAGATGGTTTAAGAAACTCTCCAGGTAAAACATGAAAAGGATGCTTAAGATCCAGCTTCTGACGAATAGCTGCACTCAGGGAGCCACAAGGGCTAGGGAAATAAACATGGTCAATTAAATAAACTGATTGAAAAGAAATCAGAGATCCCTCTGGGGAAAATCTGACATGTGGTCATACAGCCACTGCAATCTTTTTGGAAGGTGGTAAATGGGGAAAAAGCTGGGAAGAACTGGAGTGCCTTACACATTTGGCAAAAAGTGGTTGTCATAACCACATAAGGAAGGGCATAATCTTTAAAGGAAATAAAATACAAAGAAACATCCATGATGGCTTTAAAAAGAGGCTCAACCAGCTCACTCAAAGCCTCTTGAAACCTCAGCACTGAGTAGAGAATTCTATTGGGAAAATACAGTAAAGGCTCTTCAGCAAATGTTCTGTCCTTTCCACAGACTGCCCCACAAAATGCACTGGTAGATGCTGAGAAATCTTCTGAAACATTCCAAGATGCATTAACATGAAGGAATCAATTGGAATGCAAACTAATAAGGATGGTGCAGAATAAGATTCATTTTCTTTTATCTCATTAAAAAAATATCTACATGCTCATTCATAGGAGGGAATAATTTACTAATAGTTGAATTATTTTTGATGCATTTGTTTAGACACGCTCAAGATACAGTGGGATCACAACAGGACTTCCAGAAGCTAAAGATCTGATGAAGAGCTACCTCCACTTTGTGTCTTGCCTGTGCATCTTCGAGAGTCCAATGCTGGTGCTGCCCAAGCCATGGTGTGCTTTGTCTGGGCCCTGAGCTCAAGCTCAGATGGAACTGGAGCAGGCTGAGCACACATTCTCTCCTAGATAAGCAGTCTGGAAAGGCCATAAATGTGAATGCAGGCTGTTGAGACAATGCCAGCATATCTAAAAATCAGAGTAATGAGCTCAAGCTGCCGTCACTAGGAGCATGTGTGTCTTTTCCTGCCTCACTTTCTGGAAACCCATGGGTATTCCTGCAAAGGAAGGGACATCCTAAAGTGGTTGCTGACTCTAACCCAAGAGAGAGGCATCTTGCAGAGCTAATTGAGTTATTTACCCAGGAACTCAAGCAACATTCGCTGTCGGGATTGATGAAATCTTATTTTGCCTGTGGAAGTCAATCACCTGGTTCTCATCCAACTTTGCTAGAACAGAGCACTACTCATTAAACCTTTTCAACCTGTACCAGAAACAAAACTCAAACTTCCCATTTTCTTTTTCCTCAGAAGGTTCAATCACAGAGTAATTTAGTTTGGAAAGGATATATGGAGATCACCTGTATAAAAACTGTTTCTCAAAGTCTTTTACTGCCAGAAGAAAGTCACCAGTCATTTTCAATAACTTTTTTTTTTGAGGATGCTTTACCAAAAAATTTTCTCTAATAGGCTGGAAGCCCATCTCTCACTGCGTAGAGAAGATACTACCTGCCCATGCTTCCTAGAAGCAGGACATTTGCTTTCTGTGTCTATTTCTACGACAATGTCTCAAGGAAATCATGAGACAGCCATCAGTGTTGGAAAAGAAAGCAGAACTGCCTGACCAAAACACTGGAAAGTAAAATCAAGTAGATGCATTTCTTCCTTCTAGTAAGTTTTGGACTTTTTTAAGAGTGGAAGATCTTATCCTCTGCTGAAGTTGTTAATTTCATCTTACATTTCCCACATCTTCTTCTGAGTCAACTATCTTAGCCTGTGTGTTTCACTTTAGCTGCTGCTTCCAGATCCACTCTACCTTTTACCAGTCTATTCCTCTCCTTCTCTCCCCATGCTTTTTTGACATTTCTCATCTTTCTCTTGGCAGTTCCCACCCTGACTCACATCCTCTGCCCCCATTTCCAGTCCTGTTACTCTAACCTTCCTCTAGAACACAATCTGTCAGGTTCCCCAATTTCAAGACCTTGCTTACCCTCTTTCCATCCTTTCTACATTTCTGTCGTCTCCAAGGTCAGAGCATACATGTCTGTCCCTTCCTGAAGTCATTAACTTTCCTTGCCAACTGTTGTGTCCACCAGCTCTGTAAACTCAAGACCAGGGACAACGGGGGCTATAAAAGCAATATAAAACAGAGCATCAGTGCATGGCAATGGGGAGACTGCTGCCTACATAATGAAGATATAGAAAAAAAAAAAAAAAAAAAAACAAAAACAAACAAACAAAAAACTGTCAAAATTACAAGACCTAGGTGAATTTAACACACATTCAAAGATTAGGGGGAAAAATTAAAGATTATGTGCTTCAGAAAGGCACTAGTGCTCAGCTAACACTCCTTAAACCTGGTACTACCAGAGCTGAAAGAACAATTTCACAAGTCTCCTGCACACTTGAATACAACTAAAAGACAAAGCAGAAGTCTGATGCTTCTTAATGGCTATGCACACTGCTCCAGTGTTCACATGGCTACCTCAACATAAAGTACCTGATGTCTTACTGAACTTGCCAACTTGTCCTGTATGAGAACCAGTCATACTGATCATTTTTGTATGATAAGTTTTCTCAAAACCTTGAAGTTTTTCAATTCTAAAACATATTTAAAGATTCATGTGAGCTCCTAATGCAACTACAAACCTGATGAAATCTGCTGGCAATCTGATCATTTCCCTTTGAGTTTAACTCAAATATATTCCTGCATGCCTCCACAGAATCAACTTAAAATAACCTGGTGAATTTCCTCCTTATTCTCCAGGGCAGGTATAGTGTTCTAGCTGTGACTTGAACGAAGCTCTGTGAATTATATGGCAAGAACAACCCCATTGTCAGAGCAGTCACCTGAAAATCATGCTAATACCTTAGTGACACTTTGGTAATAGGTGTAACACACACCCAGGAATGGAAAAAGACCTGGCCTGCATGGCCACACAGGCCTGTACAAAAGCAGGGAAAAGGAAATGCTCCAGGAAAAGCAGGAGTTGTTTCACTCACAAATGTCCCAAGCTCTTAACAAAGGGATAGAAATCATTTTGGTGATGCTTTCCTCTCCATTCTTCCCTTTTCTGCTCCCTCCATGCTGACATTTCCTCTCTTGCTGCCACCTCCCAAGCAGCTGCTACCCTGTTACTACTCTCCTACCTTCACTGCTTTGAGAATTCATCCAAAGTGTGTCCTTTATCTCCCACTGTACATTTAAAAGCTAGGATATGGCAAAACAAGTATACAGGTCTGTTTCTCAATAAACTACTGTCTTTAAGGTATCTTAACTCACCCTGGTATTTGCAGGCTGTCCCTCAGCCTCCTTCCCTCCATGTCCCCAGAGGTACCGACCCCGCTGTGTCCCCGACACGGTGCCAGCCACTGCTTCCCACCCTGCCACCACTGACTGCTGCCTCACCTCGCCTTCCCCTTCACCCCCCCTGCAGCCCCAGGCCCCTCTGCAGCCCCAGACACGCGGGTGGGCAGGGGAGCAGTCCCACCTCAGCACGGGGAGCGCAGCGCGTCCGTCCCGCAGCGGCGCCTGTGCCTCGCACGCTGTGCTGGGGGTGACACAGCACAGGAAAACCGGCAGCCACCAATGCGCCTGGGCCTGTGAGAGCACAGCCAGCCCTGCTCTTTGTTTCGCTTTTAGGTTCAAACCTGCCCCCTTTTCATTTCAGAACTTGGTTCACCAGAGGCCAGCTCCTCCAGCTGCCTGCGACTGGCAGTGCCCTACAGACCGGCTCACACCCCAAAACTCAGCATTGCATCAGCACAGGGGTAATTTTTTAAATCTTTCCAGCAGAAGCTGGTTTTGTCCTTTCCCCACACCCCTCCCAGGCAGGGCTGGTGGCTCAGCCCAGAGTGCTCAAAGCCAGCACAGGCTGGCAGCAGCCCTGCTGGCAGCAATGGGCCTCAGCATAGAGGAGCACAGAGGTGGGCAGGTGCTGAGTGGGTGCACCTTATCTCCATGAATTTTACTCACTTGTATCTATCCAAATGACCTCACAGTACTTTTGCTTTGGCAGTTGCTCTCCACATTGCTGTCAGCACTTCTGAGATTGACAAGCTGAGCACACTGGCCAGGCTGGGAGGAGGATGAAAGGGGTGCTACCAAGCACTGGCCTAGTATAAAAACATCTGACTGCCTAGGAGCAGCTCACCAGCTGTATTTGGGTAGAAAAGGACAGTGTCACCTGCCAGTCGTACCACAATGGATAAAGAGACAAGACCACATTACAGCTGTGGGTTTAATTATACTGGAACCAGAAATGTCAAAGAGGGGAGGATGGCAACAGTAACCCAGTAGGCTCTCAAGCCTATAAGAAAAAAGAAAAAACCTCTTTTTTTTCCACACAAGGAGTCTCTAATCTGAGCCATAGTTGACCAGCAATGGTTGTGCTGGCATTAGGCCAAAATTTTTACATGGTTTCTTCAAGAAAGTCATCTTTCTTCACAGCTAACTTGTCCCTTTCATAACCAGTGGTCATGACAAGGCAGATTACCAGCTCTTTCAGCAGAGGAGACCTATTAATTTGTTTGATAGGATATCAGGATACCCTGCTCCTGCCCAAACAGACAGCAAATGTTCCACCCTTTCACTAGTTGGGAAGAAATCCCATGAATCTGGCCCACACATAAAGAAACGTTCTGTTCCCATTCCGAGGAAAACATGACAGGGCTCTAGTGAAAATCCCAACTTCTTCATGATTAGATAAACCACAGTGTCTTACCTCAATAAGGCCTGTTCATTTTCCTAGTACATCCATACATACACTTGTTCCAGGATGGGATCCAACAAAATCACTGCAAAAGTGGGTTGGTTAATTTTTATTTCCCAGGTTAGGGTTGGGTGGTTTTTTTCCTAGCCAACGTTTGATCTCTCTGGCACTACAATACTGCTTGCCTGCCCACCCTACACAGTGCCTATATTGGAAGAAGAATACACTGCTAGAGCTTGCAAGGTTCATTTAAGATACACAATACGCTAATACAGTCTGTTAAGTCATAGAGAATGATTTTTAAAACAAGCAAAGAAATGTCCTCCACTAAAGAAAGAAAACTCTAATGTGTGGAAAAAATGCCAGTTTAGGTCTGTGGTGTCATGGTCCACAGGGGAGGCTTTTCCACCCTCAATACTAATTATGTGCTGGGCAAGATACAGCACTATACATTAAGCACTATATCTGATCAAGCAGAAGACTTTTTTAAATGGTTTACTAGCTATTAGGTATCCTGCACTCTACACGCTGTGCTGACATAAGATTTTACTGCTTGCAGATGCAATTGCCAAAGACTAAAAGGTTTTATTTTCTCAAACCACACAAACTATATTACTACTCCTGAATGCTATATTAGGGGGAATCCCCTTAAAAGAGAAGAAAAATTTCTGGCTGGCAAGTTGCTAGTGAAAAAGATCCAAACTGGCTAAACTAAACCTGCAAAGCAACCAGTACAAAAATACAAATGGCATCAATCTCTGTCTTCCTCTACATCTATCTTGAACTGTGGGGTATGGGAGCAGGAGAGGAAGAAGGGCTGCAGAAATGCCCAATGTGTGGACACTGCACAACTCAGTTCCCTGACAATCCCCTTCTCTGGTGTCACTATCTGCTGGCTTTGTGGGCAAAATTGACCGCTGGTCGCTGGTAGCCAGCACACACAGCCTGGCGACCTGAAAAGGCCATTGATTTTCCCTGTCCTTACGAGCACGCTCTGCTGAGCTTGGAGCCGTGTGCTCGTAACTTTAAGGGGGTGCGTTTTGTTTAAGTGTGCCTTTTCTTGGCCTGAATTTCCCCCAAAAAGCTGAAGAGGGCATGTGCTTATTATCTTTTAGTGCAGCATGTGCTCGGTGCAACCTGAGCTCTTCGGATACTTCGGTCTGAAAATTAGAAAAAAAAAAAAAATTAATTGCGAGGAAAAACAAGGCTGCTCTGCGACTTTGATTCAATCAATTACCATTATCTTGCAGCGCAGCCCTCCCCGCCGCCCCCGGACCAGTTGTGTTTAACTTTCCTCGCCAGCCGCGGCCCCGCAGCGCGCTGGCGGAGCGGCGCTGCCGGCTGCGCTCCCGCGCGGGGCCCTTATCAGCCGCTCCCAGTCAGCGCCGGCCCCGCACAGCTGGCAGGGACCCCCTCCGTCCCCGCCTTATCTGCCAGCGCAGCCCCGGCCGGGCCGGGAGGGGCCCGCGGCCGCCCCCGGCCGGGCCGGGCTCTGCCGCCGGCCGCCCCGCTCCCGCCGAGCCTCCTCCGGCGAGCCCGAGCCGTCTGAAGAGAGGCAGGAACAAAACCGCAAATTTAGATTAATAAAGCATTTGTTGATTCTACAGAAACTTAGCAGGCCCCTAAGAAATCCACCAGAGACCTGTGCAGCTCCAGTAATTTTCTGTTATATTATCTTTCTTGTAAAATACTTCCCCAGACAGAGCCCCCAAAGGGGCTCAAATATCACCGTGACTAACCGAAATCAATGTGCACTCACCTATTGACATTTTTACATAGTTTTTGGATTTAGTATCCGGCCCAAAACACAATCAAATCTTCTGCCAAGGAAATAACAGGCACTTAGCTAGTCAGCTATTAGTGTTACAAAGGAAAAAATGTGGGCACCCAAGGGAGATGGGAGAGACGGCATTGACGTCAGGGGTAATTGGGTGTCTGAGAGAAATTGCCAACGGCTGGCCAAAACCCCCAGAGGCCCACACAAAGCCGAGCTGCAACTCTAATAAAGGAAAGTAAATTCTAGAAAGGGACTTTGCTGCAAAGAAGCCTAGCAGGAACCAAAAATATCTCCCACATACACAAACACATACACACAAATAAAAAATACAAAATACGTTTAGGAGCTCTCTTTCGCACATCTGGTTTAAGCTAAAGTGCTTTCTACTTTTTTCTTTTTTTTTTTCCAGGACCACATGGATTTTTATGTTGTACCGTATGTTCAACATCTATTTTTATAATCAGAATTCAGGGCTTTAAAGAAACTTATTTTTAATCATGTGGCTTTAAACTGCAATCTCTCTGGCACCCACTCTGGCACCATTAAAAACAGTTTGGTCTTTTCTTTAAAAATCCCTGAACTTCCAAGAAGAATGACAAGCACAGTGGAGCCATTGGAGGGCCATGGCTAAGGAGCTGTCCGACTGGTAAATCTGTATTTGCACACCCAACATCTCTCCATGACCTGTACCTAGCTTTGTGTTTCACTGACAAAACTCCCTTCCCACTCCCTCCTCCCCTAATGCAGGAAACCTGAGAGAAAAGATTTCCGATCAGACACCCTGGGCAGAGTTTAGGGAGGACCTGGAGGCTGTAGCCTACTCTTTCCACTCATCCAGATCCCAGTCATACCAATATAGACCCACTGTCCTCATGACACTCTACCACAGATGAAGAATAAAGTGGATTTGGTCAGTTCTTACTAAGACAAATGTGTCTCCACCCCCGTTCACCTCCCCCCAGACTTCTATTATATGCCTCACACAATAAGACCCAAACATCTCGTCACTAAATGCATTATAAAACTCAGATTGGTATTTGCCAGCATGATAAACTGCTTTTTGTCTTCTATACTAAATGCAAAAATGCTTTTTAATAGGTAATTTAGAGTTTCAGCAAAGTTTCAAGAATAACAAGATGATCAAGAACTTAATAGGTTCAAACCTGCTATTACACCTAGCTGTGTCCCCAGCATAACTATCATCATCTGGAATCTATGGGGGTCCCTGTAAGCCCATCAAGCGAGTGTTAACAATTTCACTTACAAGCTGCCCTCCACCCAACCAAAGAGCAGAGGAGGTAGAATCAGGTTAGAGAGAGGCTGAGGTACAAACAAAATGGCCACACACAAAGCACAAAGGGCTCCTTAAGCACCACAGCACCAAGGGCATAAAGAAGTCTTTAACAATACACATATAAAATAGAGCTAAGTTTGAAAAGATCACAAGTGCTTGATCGTAAAATTGCATTGCAGAGAACAAAATGATTATTGCTCTCAGAGAAGGAAGAGGGCTATTAACACAAAGAAACTCTCTAAGAAATGTAAATACAAAAACCTACACAGAAAGCAGATGCAAACAAAAAAAGTCCCAGACCTTGGGATGTAAAGGGGAAATTTCTTCATCTCGTGCTGGTGAGCCCAAGTCTTGCAGAGGATGCCATTCATATGGAAGAGGGTCTGGAAAGGGGAACGTGGGCCACAAGGGCAAAGGGGGAGTGGTGTGGGGGGAGAGCATCTCCACTACCTCCATTATTTCTTGATGGCAAATCCACAACCATTGCTCAGGCCTCCAAGTGTTAGATGGGAGAGGCAAGCATTCTTCCCCCTTCACTTTCTACTGTGCTTACAGTTCACATCAGAGAAAGG